>NC_133330.1:96818237-96898237 GCF_042186555.1 Aquarana catesbeiana
GTCCCAATACTTTTGATTGGATAGTGTATCTGGCAAGAATTACAATGCTGATGGAACCTTCCTACACATAAATATAACATTTAGTTTTAGGACCTGCGAGATGAGACAACTTCTCTACATGAAGCAGCATGTTTGGGAATCAAACCCAGATGCTCAGGGATGCTAAGCAGAAGCGCTAACCTCTAAGCCACAGAGCTGACACATGTGAAACCTCCTACACAAAAATACTCATAAGTACTGCATTTCTTTGGACATACAGGTGATTGAATTACATTACACAAGAGTTATTCTTCTTGATTTATTTTGTGATATTTGGTGTTTTTTTGTGGGTCAGTGTAGAATAGTGATATTACCCTCAAATTTTTGGGAATTACATTTTGATTTCTGATGTTGGTACACATATCACATTTTTTGGGCTCAAATTATAATTATTTAGAAATGATAAAAAGCACAAAAAATTGTGACTCATTTTAAATTTGCATCAGCAATGGTATTGTTTGTGGTTTGTAAAGAAACCTGTGTGAGTTTGGGTAAAGATTGTTGTGAGATGGAGAGTAACAAGTGAAAGCGACAGAGAAAAATATATTGTACCAAAACATCAAAACATTCCACATTCTAGCATTCTTAAAAACAAAATATTTTAAGTAGAAGCAACAATGTTGCAAAGCAAAATTTATTTCAGAGAAAGATACATTTCATCTCAACATTAAAAGGGTTTATTTGTGAAAGTTACAATTGTACCATTAGAATCAATGGCTAAAACTTGCATTGAACTATAATAGCGCAGATTTTCACTTCCAACAAATGCTCTTTTACTCAGCGCTCATTTTCGTATTTACTATAGCGCCTTGTAAAAAAACACACTGGAGCTAAAATGAGAGCTATTTGCAGGTCTGAGCATACTCAGTTGTGTTGGCACCTAGTTGTACAAAAACGGGGAATTTATCTCTACTCAGACTTTTAAAGATATTTCAGTGTAGAAATCACTTTTTCACACAGTTTAAAAGCAGATTATCTTTAAATAATATACCGCATATTTCAGTACTATTTAGGCAATTATATCATGCTCTAAACAATATTTCCATGTGCAATTCTCCAGGTTTTAGCAGAGTAATGCCCCGTACACACGGTCGGATTTTCCGATGGACATTGTCCGATCGGAGCGTGTTGTCGGAAATTCCGACCGTGTGTGGGCGCCATCGGACATTTTCCATCGGATTTTCCGACACACAAAGTTGGACAGCAGGAGATAAAATTTTCCGACAACAAAATCCGATCGCGTCAATTCCGACCGTGTGTGGCCTGTTCCGACGCACAAAGTGCCACGCATGCTCAGAAGAAATTCCGACACGGGACAGCTCGTTCTGGTAAACTTAGCGTTCGCAATGGATACAGCACTTTTGTCACGCTGCAATGTAAAAAATGGTTTAATACAGCGCACTCTCTTCTTCTTTATAATGTGACAAGAATTAAGTAGTTTTGCTGCTCATATTCACACACACTTCTCACAAAGTTTTATTTGTGTTTTTTTAGTGGGATTCCCTCAATATATTGTTATTAGTTGTCACATCTGACAGTTTTATATTTTTTATGTTTTTTTTTTTTTGTTTTTAAGCCTTTTTTTTTCTTTAATGTTTGGATTTTTTCCAAGGCTGATCTTTGTTCAATGTTATTTTTATTTTTACTCCAGAATATTTTTGTGTGTGTTTTGTGTGGCAAGTTACCCCAACACCATTGATATCTTTTATTATTTAATCTCCAGGAGATTTTTTGTTGTTGGTGTCCCTTGTTCATTTCACATTGTATATTTGAAATGTACCTGAATCCTCACAAACCAACTGTCCTTTTTGAAGTAAAACACATAGGAGAGTATAATTTAAAACAAAAATCCTTTATTAAGGGCTCAGAACCAAACAAAGAGGAAGGCAACACTGGATCAACAGGAGAAATTAGTGAAGCCTGGGACCCCCACGGCAGACATCAATTCTTCAACATCAAAATTGGTGGCCTGAGGAGTCCATATGTAAGGGAGGGCAGTCTGGTCCGGGATTCACAGAGATCCGGATAGCAGCAGATGACATCAGTGTCCCCAGGCTGTGGTACCACAAGAGGCTGCATCTTTTGGCCGACCAGACTGGATCCAGGGTCCTCACTGTCTGGTCTTCCTTTCACACTTCCTTCCGGGCTGTGGCTGTGCAGTTGGAGATGTGGCAGGAGGAGGAGTAGGACCTGGAGGAGGAGTAGGACCTGCAGGAGGAGGAGGAGGACCATCGCGAAGGTGTGTTTGAGGTGTAATTTGGCCCCTCATACCTTTCGCCAGAGCCTCTGATATGAGGGCCTCACACATGGCTTTTTGGCCCTCCTCCATCCTCTGCATTTTATAGGCTATGAATGCAGCAATGTTCTCCTGCCTGGTGTGTGGTGCTCCCAGGACCTCTGTAGCCCTACAAAAAAATCTGATAGCAGCCTCCTCTAGGGTACTCCTCCTACTGCCACTTTCTGTTTCCAGGGGGGGTGGAGGGACCTGCAGATCAGCCAGCCGGCTCGGCCCGGCCACCTCCTGGCTGAGACTTCCCTGTGTATGAAAAAGGGACATGGTTTTAGTTTTTGCATCATCAATCACAATCATAAATTAGTACTCCCAACTAACATATAGTTCACATCATTGATTGGACAAGCAGAAATATTTAGAGGAATGCTATACCTGGCTCAATCTGGGCTCCTCCACATGTTGCTGCCTGGAAGGCCCAGGTTGGGCGTCAGAAGCCTCAGCCGGGGGGGAAGGAAGCGTGGAAGGAAGACTGGAGAGGGATGACCTGGGTTCAGTCTGGCCTGCCAGAAAGTGCAGCCTGTCGTAGTACAACATCCTGGGGACATAGATGTCATCTGCTGCTCCGGATCTCTGTGAATCCAGGACTTTATTGCGCTCCCTCAGATATGTGCTCCTCAGGCCACCAATGAAAATCTTTAAAAAAGTGATGTCTGCCGTGGGGATCACCTGCTTCACAATTTCACACAATTGCTCCAGTGCTGCCTTCCTCTTTGCTTGGTTCTTGTAATGGGGGTGGGTAATCTCCCACAGACAGGGCAGCTCCCTTAGCATCTCTATGAAGACTGAAATGAAGTCCTGATCTTTCAGTACCATATCCATGTTCACTGCAAGACACAACATAAGACAAAGCCTAATGTCACACCAAACTCTCCTAATCTTGTTACAATATAGGCCTCAATCTATAGAAGCAGTATAGGCCCAAGTTTGTCTCTTACCTTCGTTCTTACGATCGCCGCGTTCAATGCTCCTTCCTCCGCTCACAGATCAAACGTAATACGCACGCGTGTTACGCTTTATATACACTGCGCATGCGTGTAACTCCGCCCGCCCCTGACGTTCTTTCTAGTGTATTCCCCGCCCCTTTTCGTTCGGCGCAGTGGGGGAAGATCATGATGGCGGACATACAGCAGGTGCGGGCTAATTGTAGCAACGAGGAGGAGGAGGAGGAGGAAAGGGCGGATCCAGGCACGTCCCGATCCAGAAGGAGACGTTTTAAGGCCACAAATATGTCGTTTGGGGAGATGTTGGAGATGGTCGACATCATGAGGAAGTCCGACTATGACGGAAAATATGGGCCTTACCCCAACCCCAATATCCGAAAGGCCAAAATCATGGCGAAAGTGGTCAGGAGTCTAGAGCGGAATTTCGGGGTACGAAGGTCTAAAGATCAGCTCAGGAAGCGGTGGTCGGACCTGAAGTTGAGAGAGCCAGAGCAGTACCGAAAGATCCGGAGAGTGCTGCAAAAAAGTAAGTAGTTGTGCTGTGTTCCTATTCTTTCTGTCTTTATTACGTTCGTTCTGCTCCATATGCTTTGATTAGTTGTAACGTTTCCAAAGGTCAACTTTAATGTTCATGGGCACATTATTCGTTCGTATCAAACATTTTTCTTTCGGCCTCTAGAACACCATTGTTTAGGCCATATGCATTTTCACACATTTTTGGGGGCCTACTTGGATGCCAAATATTTGTTTGTGTAGATGGGTTTGTTACTAGAATGAAATGCAAACTAGATTGTGTGTAAGGAGAGGACACTGAGCAGCTGTTTTCACATCTGGACACTGGAGCACTAGTGTGGGACACAAGAACACCATTTTTATTAGGGGGCCACACAGGTGCTCCAGTGTATACTATAGGGGGGTCTCCATCTGTGAAGCTTGTACCAAACAGGTAAAGTATTGCAGCTTGACAAAGGGCAATAAAAAATATACATCTTGGAACTCGGCTAAAATAGACAATTGTACCCCACTTCCAAGCAATGTTTCCTATTTCTATAGTTCTGCCATCAAATATCTGTGTGCTAAGTATACCGTTTTTGTTTTACATAGGGGAGAAAAGACTCGGACACCCCTCATCCCAGGAGACCAGAGACCCCCCCTCTCTGGAAGAAGGGGAAATACCAACCCAAGAAGCTGAGCAGGAGGAAAAAGAAGACGTGGTGGAGATTGGCACCACAACAGGTGAGTGTCTGCGACCACAGACTCAGGTAAAAGAGATGGCTGGTGGCAGATTTTTGAGACCTTTTTTTTTGTTCTTTATCTCTTTTTAGGTGATCGTGATGTGAGGGATCCAGAACGCTTTACATCTGAAAGTGCCCAGATACTCATCGGGGAGATCATGGGGTGTAATCTCCAATTGCAAAACATACATCAACAAATCAGTGATGTTATTAAAAAAAATAATAACATCATTGATGTTTTGGGGCGAATTTAAACCCCACAAAATCACCTGTTTTATCGTACCAAACTTTTTTCAATGTTTAGAAAAGCCAAATTTGGAGGATGCACACAGTGTGCCAACATGTGCTATCTGCCATCACGGGAGATCAATGGACGCGTTTTGGGGGGGCAACCCCTTCCTCAATTATAAAGTAGCGTTGAGGAAGGGCTTGCTCCCCCCAAACATGTCCCTTGATCCCCCATGATGGCAGATAGCACATGTGGACATTTGTAAATTGGTGTGCATCTTCCAAATTTGGCTTTTCCAGGGGTGATTTCCCCCCATCTGAACGCTATATCAAACCCAGTTCCTAAATACTGATGTCTGATATAGCCTTCAGGTTTTACCTAATGTGAACTTTGTAAGTTCAAGTTTTTTGGCTTTCTTGTTGGTTTTACACAGGCCTGTTTTATCTGAAATGGATATTTTGATTTTTCATAATGCTACTGCAAACATTGTTATACAACAAACATGTTGGTTTGTTTTAAAAACCTTTGGTAAATGCGCATGTGATTGTGCAGGTATAAAAAAGTGCCTTACTCAAGAATGTGTGGATTATTGTCTCAACACTACAACACTTTTGGGGTGATGTAATTGTTGTTTTATGCACAAATGGGGGTTATTTCCTAAGGGCAAATCCTCTTTGCACTACAAGTGCAGGTTCAGTGCAGTTGCAAGTGCACTTGTAGTGAAATGTGTTTTTGCATTTAGGAAGTACCAGCCAACACTGTTTTTTATAAGGTTACCCAATCACGACATTTTCTGCACTCAACACATTTCTGTCAGGGTCAGCTAAAACAAACACAAGCAGTAAATGTCCACCAAGAATTTCTTTTGGTTGTTTTTTATTTGAAAAAGGTGTCACATATTGTCTGGCATATTGATAGCCCCCCTACCCGCAAAGAACTCCAGGTAGCGTAACCGGACATCACGGGCATTCAGGGAGGGCAAGCCAGGACGGCCGCTTTCAAGTGCCGTCATTGTTGATGTATTTGGGATTCCGGCCTCAGGCCCAACTGAGCCAGCATAGTTGGCTGAATGTTTTCGTAGAAAATTATGGAGAACACAGCAGGCAAGTATTATATGGTTCAGTTTATACTCCGCCATATGGATGGGTGTCATAAATAATCGGAACCGGCTGGCCAGGATTCCAAATGTGTTCTCCACCACTCTTCGGGCTCTGGCCAGCCGGTAATTAAAAACCCTCTGTTCCGGGGTGAGGGTCCTCATCGGGAATGGCCGCATCAGGTGGTCCCCCAGCGCAAATGCTTCATCAGCAACGAACACAAATGGGAGACCTTCAACATTGTCCTCTGGAGGTGGCAAGTCCAAGCTGCCATTCTGGAGACGCCTGTAGAACTCCGTCTGGGCGATCACTCCACCATCGGACATCCGGCCATTCTTCCCCACGTCCACATACAAGAAGTCGTAATTAGCCAACACCACCGCCAACATCACTATACTATTAAACCCCTTGTAATTATAATAGTACGACCCCGAGTTGGGTGGTGGGACGATGTGGACGTGTTTCCCATCAATTGCCCCTCCGCAGTTAGGAAAGTCCCACCGCTGGGCAAAGTGGGAGGCCACAGTCTGCCATTCCTGTGGCGTGGAAGGAAACTGTTGAGGAAAAAACAATAAACATTACTATTTTTTCACAGAAACCTGGCAAGCAGATTAGACACAAACATTATGGGGCAACCTCCAGATAGCATTTATTAGGGGGAATTTAATAACAACAAAGTATAAGGCACACCTATCATATTCCCCCCCCCCTCTCATGGGCCATTTCTAACATTATAGGGGGGGGAACTCTTGGACAGGTAACCCTCTTCACTTCATTGAGAGATGAATGCCTAAATACAGGGTATTACTTGGAACAGCGCCTCCTTAGTTACACTATTGGCAGCCCACTGGACAGGTAAGAAGTGTCATAATACAAAGATATAAATACACACTGTACACATTTGAGCACATTTGGACATTCTGCTATTACCTATCAAGATCATAATAGGATACAAGAACTTTAAACAGTACCATTTGAAAGTATACAGGCAGGCCCTTGCACTACATGCTTTGGGGAATTCATCCATACATCTGAGCACTAAAGAGGTGGGTATAGTGTGTATGGGTTTGGCAAAGTCAGCAGATAGATGATTGAGGATAGAGAATTGGGATCAGCTGACTTAGCAGTTGGGGGAGGGAGGGTTACAAAAAATTTGGGGACACCACAAAAAAAAGCCTCTGGCCCTCTGCCTGAATTTAAATCAAAAATAACATTTCAAAACATTTTAGGGGGTGTTTGGGGTAAAGCACTACTATGGAGCTGATAAAATACATTGTTAAGTAACTACATGAGGTGAATATAGGGCAGGAGACACCATGCTGGGGAGGTTATTGAAGGGCAAATATGTATGAAGGACCTAAAATAATAATTACATAAAAATCTAGCATGCATGAGGACAAAGGGGACATTCACAGCATATTACAATCATGGTAATTAGGGAATGAGGAAAGAAATACAATATATTATCAAACATTCAATACAATAAAATGTGATATAAAAGGATAAAAATCTTACCTTCATATACTCCTTCTGTAGGACCTGGATGATGGCAGAACAGGTCTCTGGGATAATGATCCCCAGAGCCTGGGGGGAGATGCCTGTCGAGAACTTCAAGTCCTGCAGGCTTCTCCCTGTGGCCAAATACCGCAAGGTAGCGACCAACCTCTGCTCCGGAGTGATGGCTTGCCTCATGCAGGTATCCTGTCTGCTGATATAGGGGGTCAGCGAAGCCAACAAACGGTGAAATACGGGGTCCGTCATCCTGAGAAAGTTCCTGAAATCATCAGGATTATTCTCACGGATCTCACGGAGCAAAGGCATATGACAGAACTGGTCACGCTGAAGCAACCAATTCTTGGTCCATGAACTCCTCCCCACCCTGTTCATGGACTGGACTTGTGTCAAGGTCAGGACCCCAACACCAAGCCCCCGCACAGCACGAACTCTACGAGGAGTACGCATACGCAACATGGCTAGAAAACGGTCGGCTGCTCAGAACGAAGTAACAGAACGCACTGAAGAACAGCAAGGCCTGTGAAGAGCGACCTGAAAAACAGCAACGAGCGGACAAGATCGCACAGAAAACTCCAATACGAACTGACTGCACGCACTGAAGAGCAGATACAAACCCACAAGCACAAACTGAACGGCAGAAAACGATCTGAAAGCCACGAGTCTGAAAAAGCGCGAATCGTCTCTCACCAAACTTTTACTAACACGAGATTAGCAAAAGGAGCCCAAAGGGTGCCTCGCTTGGTTCTGAACTGGCCTTTTCTAGTCTCGTCGTACGTGCTTGACGTCACCACGTTCTTGGCGATCGGAAATTCCGACAACTTTGTGCGACCGTGTGTAGGCAAAACAAGTTTGAGCCAACATCCGTCGGAAAAAATCAGAGGATTTTGTTGTCGGAATGTCCAAACAAAGTCCGACCGTGTGTACGGGGCATAAGGGTTTGGGTGCTATTTGGTTTCAGGGAACTATAGTAAATTCTAATTTGGGAGTATTTTCTCACCAGCGCTATAGTGAATACCGTTTTAGCGCTAATTTGCAGCAATTAGCGCTAATTAGCGCAGCGGCGCTATAGTAAATGACCCCCTAAGTGTATTTTCAGAGTTGAAAGGGTTAAACATCCTTACAGTAGAGTCATTTTAGTTAGGAGGAACATCTGGTGTTAATTAAGATAAAAGTACATCTTAAAGTACATATAGACAAGTTAGGACTAACTTTACATTGTAATATGCATTTATTTTTAAAATCTTCTCACATATATGAATGAATTGAAGTTAAGAAACATATTTTCAGTTTAAATTTTAAAGGTTATTTGAAAGGTTGTATGTAATATATTCAAATCAATTATCTTAACCACTTAAGGACTGAGCCTCTTTTCGAGATGTGTTGTTTACGAGTTAAAAATATTTTTTTTTTGCTAGAAAATTACTTAGAACCCCCAAACATTATAATTTTTTTTTCTAACACCCTAGAGAATAAAAAGGCGGTCGTTGCAATACTTTCTGTCACACCGTATTTGCGCACTGGTCTTTGGAAAAAATACACTTTTTTAATTAAAAAGTAAGACAACAGTAAAGTTAGTCCAATTTTTTTTATATCGTGAAAGATGTTATGCCGAGTAAATTGATATCCAACATGTCATGCTTCAAAATTGCGCCCGCTCGTGTAATGGCCACAAACTTTTCATATGCAGGCACTACTCACGTATGTGTTTGCTTCTACACGCGAGCTCGGCGGGACGGGGCACGTTTAAAAAAAATTTTTTTCTTATTTATTTTACCTTTTGTTTTTTATTTTTACACTGTTTTTAAAAAAAAAAATTGTGTCACTTTTATTCCTATTACATGGAATGTAAATATCCCTTGTAATAGAAAAAAAGCATGACAGGACCTCTTAAATATGAGATCTGGGGTCAAAACGACCTCAGGAACTCATATCTACACTTAAATGCAATAAAAAAAAAAAATTGTCATTTAAGATCTTTGCCTTTAAGAGCTATGGGCGGAAGTAACGTTTTGATGTTGCTTCTGCCCTGCATTGTTATGGAGATGGGTGGGGGCCATCTTCCCCTTACTCATCTCCAAGCCTAGCAAGGGTGAAGATCCGATCGCCTCCACCGCTGCCGAGAGGTCCGGTAAGCGGCGGAGGGCACCGGAGCGTGGCGGGAGGGGGGTTCCTCTCCCGCCGCCGATAATAGTGATCTTGCGGCAAATCCGCCGCAGAGACCACTATTATCGGAAACCGGACCGCCGGCCGAACAAGAGGATACCGGGATTATGGCAGCTAGCTGCTGCCATAACAACCATATCCTACTTCAAAGTAAGGATGTATATCGGCGTGCGGCGGTCCGGAAGTGGTTAAGATCTAAAAGCATGTTTGGATATGAATGAGATGCGGTTGTAAATGGATTTAGATAAGAAAATGATTAAGATTGTTTAATCAATCATTTTGAGAGGGAAATGTTAGAAAGTTTATTTAATCTAATATTTATCAATTAACAAATATTAACAAATGAATGAATGGATTAGATCTTTATAGAATAATTGAGCTGTGTGTGTATATATATATATATATATATATATATATATATATATATATATATATATATATATATATATATATATATATATATATATATATATATATATATATATAAAATCTTTTAGTTATGGAAAAAGTGAAATTATATAGACTTTTATACTGAAAGTATACATATAGTTATAAGCTTCATAAGCATCTCTATGGAGAGCTCACATATGGTAATAACTAGTTCTTACCTCCCCCCATCACAGATGGGGAAGGAATGATTCACATTTCTGATTATGGATTATGAGGGGATTAAACCCTGCGGTTTTCTGTAGAACTGTAAGACATATGAGAACCTTAAACCAGCCCTTTTAAAGATAAAGTGGGGGTCAGATTTTAGGAGTAAAAGCTAGAAACAGAAAGGCAGTTGAGCTGATTTGCTTCAGACACACCACAAGGAAACTTCACACACAAAGACACACATCTGATTAAATCTATTAAATCTTCATCTTAAGAATATAATTACAATATTGATGTTATTTTTACATTTTACATTTTGAGATTCGTTCTTGTAATATTTTGCTACTTTATTATTAAATCAATTTTTGAGTTTTTACACGAGAACTGAATGGATTTTCTTGGAGCTTTCCTCATTAATATAATTTACAGACTATCAGTAATAATACCATAATAATGGTATTTTAACACAACATCACTATTCTACACTCACACTCCAAGAACCACAAAATATAATAGAATAGATCAAGAAGAATAACTCCTGACTAATGTAATTCCACCACCTATATGTTCAAAGAAATGCAGTATTTATGTGTAGGAGGGCTTCACATGTGGCAGCACTGTGGCTAACAGGTTAGTACCTCTACTTAGCAGTGCTGGGGTTGCTGGTTTACATCCCAAACATGCCACTTCATATAGAGAAGTTTTCTGTTCTCCCTATGTTAAATATAACTCCTGACTCAGGTCCTTAATAAATGATGTCTAAATGTAGTATTTATGTGTAGGAGGGTTCCATTCCAAATCATGTCATATGTTTTCCATGGGTAAGGACTATAATCAGCCTTAACATTTCCCCACCAGCACTAATTGTAGCCTATTACCAAGCCTAAACCCACAAAATGATAGCTGTTTATCTCTTAGCATGCTGACAGTAATCAGCCATAACCAGCCTTCAAAACAGATGGCATATGCCAGAAACAGGTTGTTCAATGGCTCTCTGGCCTTCCACAGTACATCTGCATTGATTAACTTCTTGCACCTCTAGGACTTAGGACAATTTGACACCACAGAGATGCAGCCTACATATATATGGCAACACGGTGGCTAAAAGGTTAGAACTTCTGTCTACCAATGCTGAGGTTCTTGGTTTGAACCAATCCCGCTACCTGGCTAGAGGTTTTTTGTTCTTCTTCTGTTGTGCTGTAAAAGTTTTTTTTCACCAGTGATGACATTTTTGATGGGTTTCACATAATGGATCCCCAAGAAATCACATTATAAATCAAGCAAGTGTGGGTTTGCACCAAATCTAGAGCTGGGGTGTTTTGGGCCAGATATGGATGTATAAGTCTGGTGTGATCCTGCAGACATATTTTAATGTTGTATGCTGATGATAAATGACAAATGCGCTTTGTCACCAATTTGTGTGAAGCAGCCCTCACAAAGTTGTCATTTCCTGTTTTGGACCCTCCACATTCTCAACAATGTACAAGTTTGATTTGGAGATTTTTGGGATCACTGATCATGGCTAGAGCCTTGGACATTTGTTATTTTGAAGTATACCCTGCACAGATATCTATGGTGATGCATTTTTTTCATTTGTAAAGAGTGTGTATGCCTGATGAACAGGTGTGAGCACTTGAAGCCTACATGAAGAGAGAGAATCAATTACACTGGTGGGTGTGTCCTTTACTGTGTGCGTGAGCAATCCTAGCTAGGTTATTTAAAGACCTGCATTTGTGGTGGGTGTTTGGCCTAAGAACAGGCCTGAATCTTTCTTTGCAGTGTGCATATTGGGTTACAATTAGATTTTTTTTTGGGGGGTGCATAATTCCTGATCCACACCCCACTAAGGCGGTTGTTTGATGATTGCTTCTAAATCTCACGTTAGACTTACAACTGCTATGTAATGGTTTAGATGAAAAGGAAGGTTCCTGCTAATTCATTCCTGCTGTGTGTCAATGTAGTTTGTGCGTTGCCTTTTTTTGGCTTTTGTATTAATTTTGTCTGTTTTTGCTTATGATAATCCTGCCATTTAACTTTTTTGGGGTTTGGGGTGAGGACTTTCCATGGGTAAGGACTATAATCAGCCTTAACATTTCCCCACCAGCACTAATTGTAGCCTATTACCAAGCCAAATACCATACTGGTGACCCCACAATAGAAATAAAACTTTTTCGCAGAAGAGAGTTTAACAAGACTCGTGGCCACTCATTAAAATTAGAAGAAAAGAGGTTTAACCTTAAACTACGCAGAGGGTTCTTTACTGTAAGAGTGGCAAGGATGTGGAATTCCCTTCCACAGGCGGTGGTCTCAGCGGGGAGCATCGATAGCTTCAAGAAACTATTAGATAAGCACCTGAATGACCGCAACATACAGGGATATACAATGTAATACTGACACATAATCACACATAGGTTGGACTTGATGGACTTGTGCCTTTTTTCAACCTCACCTACTATGTAACTATGTAACTTCTGATCACCACAAAGGTTTGTCATGGTTGTTATTAACTTGGATTTGTATCCCTGCTTTTCTAATGTGATTTGTTTAATGTGTCTATTTTTTTGTGTCCTACCCTTGTAGATTGTAAGCTCTTTTAAAGAATGGCCCTTCTAACTATATTGTCAAATGCTGGTGCATCATTTCCATTCCTTTTATTTATTTTTTGGCCCAAGTACATTAATGTTGAAATAAAAAGTTGATTGTTTTTTGCTTTTTTTGTTTGATTTTTGCAGACTCAAAATACATATTTTATAAGTGCAAACTATTCATACCCCTTCAAATCTCTACTAAATCTAGTTGCATATAAAAGTATTTGGTTGTGCACACATGCTTGTCCTCGATTAGAAAGTGTAATGGGGGAGGGGAAGAAAAAGCCCCCAAGAAAAACAAAAACAAAAAAAATCCCTGCCCCAAAGTTGAATCCCAGGGCTCTACTAATTATTTTGTGGACTAGGTAAGCCATGAAATTTATCAACTAAATGTGCATTCTCTCTAAGCACAAAATTTTGAAAAAATACCACAAAAACAATAGTTTTAACAAAATTTGGCGTGGGGTCCCCCCCAAATTCCATACCAGGCCCTTCGGGTCTAGCATAGATTTTAAGGGGAATTCCACGCCAAAATGTAAAAAAAAATTGGCATGGGGTCCCCCCCAAAATCCATACCCTTAGGGTCTGACATAGATTTTAAAGGGGAACTTCATGCCAATGTTTTTTTTAAATTGGTGTGGGGTCCCCCCAAAATCAATACCAGGCCCTTAGGGTCTGGCATAGATTTTAAGAGGAATTCCATGCCAAAATTTAAAAAGAAATTCCCAAAATCCATAACAGACCCTTATCCGAGCATGCAGCCTGGAGGTCAGGCTGAACAACCGTACCTTGCCACATGAACTCAACATGGTGGGGTGCTTTGGGGTCTCCCCAAACCACCATGTTGATGGGGACAAGAGCTTCCACTCGACAACCCTGGCCGGTGGTTGTCGGAGTCTGCAGGTGGGGGGCTTATCAGAATCTGGAAGGCCCTTTGACAAGGGGGCCCCCAGATACTTCCCCGCATGTGAATGGGTATCGGGTACATCATACCCCTACCCATTCACCCAAAAAAGCAGTGAAATGTAAAAAAACAAGAGCCAGTTTTTGTCCTTTTTGTAAAATAGCTCTGAGCCATGTTCTCCTGTCGCCATCTCTTCCACCGCCATCTTCTCTGCCACTGTCTCTTCTCCCTCCATCTTCTCCTGCCTCCGTCTCTCCTGCCGCCGTCTCTTTCGACACCATCTTCACCTGCCGCTGTCTCTCCCAGTGCCGTCTCTCCCGTCGCCATCTTCTCCTACCGCCTTCTTCTCCCACTGCTGTGTCCTTCCTCTCCGCTGGTTTCTCGGAACCCCGCTGACAGCTGATGACTCATCGGTTTTTAGGGACGCAGCAGCCGGATCCTGGCCCCTTACTTAGTAACCAGCTATATACTGTGAAAATAAAAACTGCACAGCTTACATCTTAATCAGCAGCATATGCTGACAATAGGTGAATGCCTAATAGCCAATGCCACATGAGCATGGTTGTTACCATAATATTATTGCCTCAAATGCAAAACATTAAGGTATAGAATTAAAATATTCAAACATTAGTACATGTATTTCCTATGCATGATTGTGGTCAGCTCAGTAGGGTAGTCATGTGCCCTTCAATACCATACCAGACCTGAAGGGCCTGATATGTTCTGGGGGGAACCCACGCTGGTTTTTTTCATATTTTTCATCTATATTGCCAGGAGACGGCAATACATTACAGCCGCGAGCATTGTTTAAATGCCATTTTTTCCTTTAGAAATTTCATTATTGCTGCACTATGTTCTACACATGGCACATATGCGCCACTTCACAGACTCCCCATGCACTATATTTAAAGGAATATTTCATTTTGTTTTTCTTTAAGCATCATTAAAATCACTGCTCCTTTAAAAACTTTTTTATTAATACATGTCTCCAGGGCAGTACCCAGGTCCCCATACACTTTTTCTGGCCAATAATTTGCCTACAAGCCTTCAATGAGGACTTTTGATTTTGCAGGTTCGAGCGCCATTGACTTCAACAATTCCCGCATATGCCGATGTGACAGGCATGTTCGCCGGCAATAACGCGCTTTCCCCAGTTGAAGTCTTAATTGACTTTAATTGGGCGCTATTACACATAGAGTGCCCAGTACCTCCCGGGAATCTTAGTAAATCAACCCCAGTATGTTGATAATCTTTGCAACAATGTCTCAACCATACATGGGGGGTAGGGGTATACTACACATAAGGTGTTTTCTATGTATATTATTGTTGTTCTAAGTGGCTTTAGTACACACTTAATTATGCAGTGCTTCTAGTATATTAACTTTTAAATATGCAATGTACAAAAAAATGATGTGATTATATCCATATTAAGTTGATTTGTGTTACTTCCTGATAATTTACTCACCTTCAAGGTGCCCTACTATTTCTATTTTTTGGTTTATACACACATTAGGTATGTGGTCCTTTATACAATGTACCCACACCATTTTCACTGAAATATCCACTTTTTTCCAACAATTATATCATGTATTCCTGGTTGTGTTAACCGCATTGCAAATATAGTCAATCAAATGTGCTCATTAGCATAATCCACATGTATAAATTAATAGTATTTATGGAAGATAATTTGAGTGTGACTTGGGCCTTGTGCAATCACTCACCTCTAAAGCCCAATAAATGTGACTAAGATTCCATTAATAGATGCATCATATGGCTCTAATGCTGCGTACACACGAGTGGACTTTTCGACCGGACTGGTCCGGCGGTCTATCCGACAGACTTTAGGCGGACTTCCAACAGACTTTCCGAACAAACGGACTTGCCTACACACGATCACACCAAAGTCCGATGGATTCGTAGGTGATGACGTACGACCAGACTAAAATAAGGAAGTTGATAGCCAGTAGCCAATAGCTGCCCTAGCGTCGGTTTTCGTCCGTCGGACTAGCATACAGACAAGCGGACTTTTCGATAGGAACTGGGTCCGGCGGAGTTCCGACATAAAGATTTGAAACATGTTCCAAATTTAAAGTCCGTCAGATTTTCGACCAAAAAAGTCTGCTGCAGGTCCAATGAAGCCCACACATGGTCGAATTGTCCGCCAGACTCGGTCCGTCGGACCAGTCCGGTCGAAAAGTCTGCTCGTGTGTATGCGGCATTAGAGTGAAATATCAATCTGCAATATCAAGGGCAAATTTAACAAATCTAACACCTCTTCTGTGTGGCTTCTCTGTCTCTGGGCTATAAAAGACCTCAGTAACAGTTCCCTTCATCTATCAGAATCATGATGCAGAAATAATGACCTTTCAGAGCCAATACATTACAATGTATCATAGGTGCTTATAAACACCCAGTAGTCATAATATCTCATTCATACGTCATATAGTGATTGTTAGGCATGCACGAAGCCACCCAACTCAAAAGTCTATCAAGTAGGAAAATGCAGAAAATATAAATCATATGGTACTGTGCTTCATTGTTTATTGATACAAGAGACCAAGTCTCTCCATTCATTATGATATTGTCTTGTCCAGGAGCTACAGTATAAATTAAAAAACTGCACTTAGTACTATTCCTAAATACCACAATAGTTTTTCACAGTTGCACGCAAGAATACTAAATACCAGTGCACAAAGATTAATGACAAAATATTGTTGCTCTGTGTCTTTAAATGTGAAAAAGATCAACACAATAATTACAGTGCCTGCACCTTATTAATGCCGCACTGTGCCTTTAAATATAAATGAAACCAACACAATAATCACAGTGACCACACCTTAAAGTGATACTAAAGTCTTGTTTTGTTTTTTTTATTCAAAAGTAATAAATATGTTATACTTACCTGCTCTATGCAGTGGTTTTGCACAGAGCAGCCCAGATCCTCCTTTTCTCGGGTACCTCGCTGGGGCTTATGAACCATCCCTCCTGCTGAGTGCCCCAACAGCAAGCAGCTTGCTATGGGGGCACCCAAGCCGAGACGCTGCTCTGTGTGTACATTCAGCCAATCTCCAATGGTAAATAACAAAAATAAAATAGTCACTATTATAGGCTACACCTATAAATAAGGTTGCCTAGGGAGGAAAGGAATTAAAAATTACAATTCCTCAACCAGGGCAACAATACTGTCACCTCAGAAAATAGTAAAAAATGAGGTGCGTTCCTCTGAATTCAAAGGCAGCATATAAAAAAGGAAAGGAATCCAAAGAATTTCTGCAAAGAGAACCAGTATTATCAAAATTAACTAAGTCTTTATTAACCACTTGACAACTGGGCACTTAAACCCCCCTCGTGACCAGACCAATTTTCAGCTTTTAGTGCTCTCACACTTTGAATGACAATTACGCAGGCATGTAATACTGTACCCAAATGAATTTTTTGTCCTTTTTTTCATACAAATAGAGATTTCTTTTGGTGGTATTGGATCACCTCTGGGTTATTTTAATTTTTTGCGCTATAAATGAAAAAAGACAGAAAATTTTGAAAAAAAACACATTTTTCTTAGTTTCTGTGATAAAATTTTGCAAATGATTAATTTTTCTTCATAAATTTTTGCCACAATTTCTACTGCTACATATCTTTGGTAAAAATAACCCAAATTAGTGGATATTATTTGGTCTGTGTGAAAGTTATAGAGTCTACAAGTTGTGGTGCAAATCATAAAAAATTGATCACACCTGATTTTACTGGTGGCCTATCTAATTTCTTGCGACCCGAACAAGCCAGGAAAGTACAAATACCTTCCAAATTACCCCTTTTTTGAAAGTAGACATTCCAAAGTATTTAGTAAGATGCATGGTGAGGTTTTTGATGTTGTCATTTTTTCCCCACAATTTTTTTTCCCACAAAATTGTCATTGTATTAGGTTATTTCTCTCACATGGCATGTGTATACCACAAATAACACCCCAAAATACATTCTGTTACTCCTCCTAAGTATGGCAATACTACATGTGTGGAACTTTTTCACAGCCTAGCCACATAGAGAGGCCCAACATGCAGGGAGCACCATCAGGTGTTCTAGGAGCATAAATGACACATCTAACTTGTTGACTACCTATTACAATTTTGAAGGCCCTGGAGCACCAGGACAATGGAAATGCCCACAAAATAACCCCATTTTGGAAAGCTAACACCCCAACGAATAATCTATGAGGCATAATGAGTCTTTTGATTGGTTCATTTTTTTCCAGAAGTTTTTGGAAAATGTGCAAAAAAAATTAAAACGCATTTTTTTGTACACAAAGTTGTCCATTTATAAGATATTTCCAACACATAGCATGTACATAGCAAAAATGACACCCCAAAATACATTCTGCTACTCCTCCTGAGTATGGCAATACCACATGTGTGAGACTTTTACACAGCCTGGCCATATACAGAGGCCCAATATTGAAATAGCACCTTCAAGGGTTTTAGGAGCATATATTGCACATCTCATTTCTCAACCACCTATTACACTTTTGAAGGCCCTGGAGCACCAGGACAATAGAAACGGCCACAAAATGACCCCATTTTGGAAAGCTAACACCCCAACGTATAATCTATGAGAAATAATGAGTCTTTTGAATGGTAATTTTTTTTCCAGAAGTTTTTGGAGAATGTGGAAAAAAAATGAAAACGCATTTTTTTTTTTTACACAAAGTTGTCTATTTATAAGATATTTCCAAGACACAGCATGTACATAGCAAAAATGACACCCCAAAATACATTCTGCTACTCCTCCTGAGTATGGCGATACCACATGTGTGAGACTTTTACACAGTCTGGCCACATACAAGGAACACTGTCAGGTGTTCTAGGGACACATAGCATGCACATACCAAGAATTACACCCCAAAATATATTCTGCTGAGCAAAGGGTAAACAAAAGATTACCTGTGGTTTTAGTAACACAGTTGACCACAGGAGGATAGCACTGGTTCAGGCAGCAGGCAGGGACTTGGTCAGCAAAAGCGAACACAATTGTCCAGGCAGCAGGCAGGAACACTGTCCATAGTCAGTACAGGCAGCAGACAGGGATACTATCCATATACAGTCCAGTAGGCATGTACAATTTCCGTTCCAAATTAGTTTTTTAAAGAATTTCGACAAATTCGTTAATTTCGGGAATATCCGAATTAACAAAAACCTGTTTAACGAATTTTTTCCGAATATTCGTAAATTCGATAAAGTTGGACATTCGTAAATTCGGGCATTCGTACATTCGCAATTTACGAATGTACATTCATACATTCGTACATTAGTAAATTAGTGAATTCGTAAATTTGTAAATTCGGAAATCTGAAATAATAGTTAACTAATAATAAACTTAACTATTAGTAATTACTAGTAACTTTTAAATTATATGTATTGTAATTTCCTTTCAAATGTGGCTGTTAGTGAACGTAACACATACAAATTTATCCAAAGTTATGAATGATCTGAAAAAACAAATGGAACGTAATGAATTAATAATAATAATAACAACGTTTTATTATTATTATTTATTATTAATTTGTTCCATTCCATTTGTTTAGATGCAGCATTTGTTTTGGATAATTTGTAACTTCGGATAAATTCGTATTTGTTACGTTCACTGACAGTCAAATATGAAAGGAAATTACAATACCTATAATTTAATAGTTAGTTACTATTTCAGATTTTTGAATTTTCGGGTTTTTGGATTTTCAAACTTAGAATTTACAAATTTCCGAATTTTCTAATTTACAAATGTACGATTTTACGAATTTACGAATGTATGAATTTACGAATGTACAAATGTAAAATGTACGAATGAACGAATGTTCGAATTTACGAATCGCGATCATAACAAATGACCCGAAAAACGAAAAAAATATTAAACTAATGAAACGAAAACGAAAATGAACGAATTTTTTTGGCTGTGCACATGTCTACAGTCCAGGGTCAGTGCAGGCAGAGATTGTCAGCAGTGCCAAAATATTGATTCTTCAGTTCATGCGACAGGCAGAGGCATGATGGCATAGGTCCTACAGGCAGCAGGCAGAAGTAGGGCCTCGTTCAGGACAGAATGGGGACAGGGGTAGAGGCTTCTCCCACCCAAATCTCTTTGAAGCTTTCGAGTTTCCAGACCCTAATCTAGGAATGAGAAAACAAAAAAAAATGTTTTCTTCATCCAGAAAAACAATTCTGGAGCCCCTCACATATGTGAGATCCCTGTGTTATAAATCCCACTAGTCCAGTGGCAGGGTACAAGATCAGTCCAAGAGGCAGGCAAAAAGCATGGTCAAACAGTCCAGGGTCAGTTCCAGATCAGACAGGGGTATGTACAGAATCAGTAGGCAGAAGCGAAGGGTCAGTTCCAGATCAGGCAGAGGTATGAACAGAATCGGTAGGCAGAAGCGTGGTTGAATAACAAGCCAGGGTCAGTTCCAGATCAGGCAGAGGTATGAACAGAATCGGTAGGCAGAAGCATGGTCCAATAACAAGCCAGGGTCGGTTACAGAGCAAGTAGAGGCATAAGGGGTGTGAAGGAAAATGTCAGGAAGTGAGGGTTATGTTTACCATACTTCACTAATAATTCAGTGAAGTATGGTAGCAGCAAAAACAGTCAACTATGCAGAGGCCTGGTTGGGAAGGACATTGGGGACAATAAAAAGTGGTGTCTCTTCTCACTCCTCCTTTGGTGCACAGCCGGCATTTTTTATGCCATTTTTGGCCTGTTGGTCTGGGAGTGATTTTTTTCAGAAAAGTGGCATTCGGAGAGTCTGCTAATTACATCGGATCGAATGGTTTCTGGGCCGTTCGGGAATACAAGGGCAGTGGTGATTTCCTCCTGGTAGCCAAGGAAGGATTTGGGGCTTTCAGTGGATTTGTGATAAATAACGTAGCTGTTGTGTGTGGCCAAATGAAACAAATAAATTGAAACTTTTTTATACCACTGGTATGTTCGTCTTGTGGCAAGGTAGGGTTCCAGCATTTGGTTGTTGAAGTCGACATCCCCCATGAACATTTTGTATTTGTGGATACATGTTGGCTTTTGGATTCGGCCATTCCTCCTGGTGATCTCCACAACGATATTATTGTGGATCGATGAAAGCACGTAGACATCATTCTGTCCCTCCACTTCACAGCCAGAATTTCCTCATTCCGTAAACGGCCGTCTCCCCTCTTCTTAGACATCCCTTCTGTCCCTCCACTTCATAGCCAGAATTTCCTCGTTCCGTAAACTCGCCGTCTCCCCTCTTCTTAGCTTCTTGTTGACGAGGCTTTGAGAAAAGCCCTTCCAGTTCTTCCTTACGGTGCCACATGCTGGAGTGTTCTTTCTATGAAGGTTGTGGAACTGGGGCAAATTGATATAAAAGTTGTCCAAATGGTAGCCCTTCTCCAGGAGTGGGTTTATGAGTTCCCAAACAACTTTCCCGCTGGTTCCTATGTAGTCTGGGCAATTAGGGGGATGCAGCTAGGTGTCCTTCCCTTCGTATACCATGAACGCATATGTATACCTTGTGTCTCGGTCGCACAATTTATACATCTTCACCCCACCGCCCTTTTGGTGGGAATAAATTGTTTTATGCCCAGCCTGCCAGTAAATTTGACAAGGGACTCATCCACGCATATGTGTTGGTCTGGGGTAAACAACTGGGGGAAGATTTCAGAAAAATAATTTAGTAGTGGCTGAATTTTATAAAGCTTGTCAAAAATTTGGCTCATTTCGAGGAGGGCACTGGGTATTATCATTGTAGTCTAGGAATCTCATAATCATGAGATATCTGGTCCTGGGCATTACTGAGGAAAAGATGGGCATGTGGTGGATGGGGAGGGTAGACCAATATGAACGTAATAGATTTTTTTGGTTAGTCCCATACAGAATGTGAGGCCCAAAAAATTTTTAAACTACTCCACTGTTATGGTTGTTGTGCATACAGGTTGCACTGGGCCACAGATGCTAGCATGTCATCAGTAAAAATTAAATTGAAAAAATCAATCAGGGAAAAATTTTCTGCCTGGACTCCTGGCTGGGCAGTGAAAGGGGGAATGACAGCTTCTCCTGAATTAGGAGGAAGCCACAAGGGGTTCTGAAGGGAATAGGGAAGGCTGGCATGGGACGTAACCCTTTGGGACTGAGGTGACACCCCACTGGTACGTGGCCTTTGCCGAGGTACTGCGGTGCTGGTGGATAGCACTGTGGTGCTGGTGGATGGCAACTACCTCCCTCTCCTATCCCGTATATGGAAAGAATTGGATTTGTGGAACCAGACGCCACTACCCTGGTTTGGTCGCATCAACACACTTAAAATGGACACACTCCCTAAACTACTTTACGTATTCCAGACGATACCTATAATTATCCCCAAGCAATTCTTTACCTCTCTGAGATCTATGTCCATCCGTTTCATTTGGCAACAAGGAATGTCCCGTATCCGTCATACTTTGTTAACATACCCTAAAATACGAGGTGGGGTTGGCCTCCCAGACTTTGAAATGTACCACAGGGCTGCTGTCCTCTCTAGGATCCTTGAATGGTTCCCTCGTCCATTCCCCAAGGCATCCACTGCCATAAAACAAGATCTCTCCATTTCTCACCTTCGGGCTTTGCTCTGGAGATATGGTCAAAAACTGTCCATCCTAGCTAACTCCTCTCCATTAACGATGGCAGCACTATACCTGTGGTACAAAAAGGGACTATTAACATTACTATCTACGGATCCCTCACCACTTACTTTGCTTTTTGATCACCCTGATCTCCCCCAAGGCATGGGCTCCAACTCAGTGGGCCCATATTTACGAGACACCTGGCCTACGTCTAATTCATTCATACATCCAACTGAGGGCACACCTTCTCTACCAGAAAACCGTGGTAACTGGCTTACAGCCCTACGCATATCCTCTTTTTGCTCTGACCTGTTTTCCTCCACCCATATACATAGACCTCTGACTGCCTATGAACAGCTGTGCTCTTTCTCGGAAACACCTAAACATCTACTATCCACCATTTACAATCTATTACACTCACTGATCCATGATCAGCTTCCACCTTACACGAGGGAGGTGGGCCACGGACCTGGGTAGGGATCTTTCGCTGGTTGACTGGCAAAAGTCATTCCACTTCCACGCACATTCCACGCACAAATCCTCCATCTCTTGCTACACACAAGAGAAGAATTTTAAACTCCTGGCTAGATGGTACAGGGACCCCCAATCACTCCACCGATTTTTTCCATCCACCCCTACGTCTTGTTGGAGATGTGGAGAAACGGATGGAAGTTATCTCCATATATGGTGGGACTGCAATGCTATCCAGCCCTTATGGTCCCAGGTCTTTGCCATATACAGTAGCCTTTACGATAGCGCTGCTGTCCATGCTACCGGGCTCCATACCCTCACAGAAACAAACCCTACTTCACTTTTTTCTCTCAGCAACTAGGCAACTCATACCCCTCTTCTGGAAAACCACTACTATGCCTCCTCTGTCCTCTTGGGTCTCTATTGTCAACGATATTATGCGAATGGAGGAGATGATAGCCCTAGACAATGATACCTTTGATAAATTCAAAACCCTATGGCTAATTTGGATTGATTACTCCACCTCAGATGCCCTAAAAACCCTGCTAACTTCACTTAACCCAACAAACTCTACCCGGAATTCCCAGTGTTCTGCCCCAGGGCCTGCTCCCTTGCCTTGACCCCCCCCATCCTTACCTATTCTCTCTCCTTTCCTTTCTCTCTCTCTTTTTTTACTCTATCCTCTTCTTCTCCTCCCTTCTATGATTCATGTAGCAGGTTCTTAAAACCAATGACTTTTGGTTGTTTCATAACATGGATGTTTTATAATTTACTATCTTGAAATCAAGCGGAACTAACATTTACCTACGTCTCTATGTTATACTCATATGTATAGTTTGTTAACCAGGCAGACTGACCTTTACCATGTTTTTTTTTGCTCTATTGAACGTACTGCCATATATTGTCTGGCATTGTATTACTTTGTAAACTTAATAAAAATATATTTTACTCTAACTTTCTGAAGGAAAAACTAAGGCAGAAACACCCACAAATGACCGAAGACAGCTGCAGTTAGAGCCTGGCAAAGCATCAGAAAGGAGGAAACCCAGTCTTTGGTGTCCATGGGTTCCAGACTTCAGGCAGTCATTGCCAGTAAAGGATTCTCAACAAAATATTAAAATGAATGTTTTATTTATGATTATATTCATTTATCCAATTACATTTGAGCCCCTGAAAATGGGGGGGGGGCTGTGTATAAAAATGGCTGCAGTTCCTTGATACATGTATTTATGTTTAACCCCTTGAATTAAAGCTGAAAGTCTGCACTTTAAATTAATTTGGATTGTTTAATTTTAATTTTATTCTGGTAACATATAGAGCCAAAAGTATGAAAATTGTGCCTGTGTCCAAATATATATGGACCTAACTGTATATCAAATTCTTATATTGCAAATGTAATCTCTGGTTTCAATATTACACTTAGGCCCCTTTCACACTGGGGGGGTTTGCAGGCGCTATTGCGCTAAAAATAGTGCCTGCAAACTGACCTTAAACTGCCGCTGCTGTGTCTCCAGTGTCTCTGTGTCTCTGTGTCTCCAGTGTGAAAGCCCGGGGGTTTTCACACTGGAGCGGTGCGCTGGCAGGAGGGAAAAAAAACTCCTGCAAACAGCATCTTTGGAGTGGTGAAGGAGCGGTGTATACACCGCTCCTGCCCATTAAAATCAGTGGGGCAGCACGGCTATACTGCAGGCATAGGGCCGCTTTGCGGGCGGTTTTAACCCTTTTTCGGCCGCTAGTGGGGGTTAGCGGCCCCGCTAGCGGCCGAATACCGCCGCTAAAACGACGGTAAAGCGCCGCTAAAAATAGCGGCATTTTACCGCTGATGCCCCCACCGCCCCAGTGTGAAAGGGGCCTTAGCAATATAGCAAAACCATAGGATATCATCCTCTATTAAAAAGGTATATGATAATAATCTGTATCTATATGGTGACTCTGCTTTTAAGCTAAAAGCTGTTACTGATTTTTTCACTTATTTCATACTAAATTTATAATATCTTATAATTGAATGCAGAAATTGAATGCAGAAATTACTAGGGAGTTGACGAGCCAACATGTTAAAGCATCATGGTTTTTAAACCGTTACTTCTGAAAAAAATTTAGCAATTGATCATATTTAACCACTTACGGACTGCCGCACGCCGATGTACGTCCTAACCTTGAAGAGGAATATCGTTGTTATGGCAGAAGCTAGCTGCCATAACCCCAGTATCCTCTTCTTCAGCCGGCGGTCCGCTTTTCGATAAGAGTGGTCTCTGCAGCAGATCACTTTTATCAGCGGCCCCCATCCATCTACATAACATTGCAGGGCGGAAGCGACGTCAAAACATCACTTCTGCCCATAGCTCTTAAAGGGCCATTTTTAAAAAAAAAAAAATTTTAAATGACAATTTTTATTTTTTAATTACATTTTAATGTAAATATGAGATCTGAGGTCTTTTTGACCCAAGATCTCATATTTTAGAGGTCCTGTCATGCTTTTTTCTTTTACAAGGCATGTTTACATTCCTTGTAATAGGAATAAAAGACACAATTTTTTTTTAAAAGAACAGTGTAAAAATAAAAAAATAACAGATAAAATAAATAAGAAAAAAATACATTTTTAAATGCGCCCTGTCTCACCGATCTTGCGTGCAGAAGAGAAGGCAAATTTTGAGTAGCCCCTGCATATGAAAACGGTGTTCAAACCACACATGATCGTTAGAGCAAGAGCAATAATTCTAGCCCTCCTCTGTAACTCAAAACATGCAACCTGTAGAATTTTTTAAATGTAGCCTATGGAAATTTTTAACGGTAAAAGTTTGTCGCCATTCCAAGAGCGGGCGCAATTTTGAAGCATGACATGTTGGGTATCAATTTACTCGGCATAAAATTATCTTTCACAATATAAAGAAAGGTGTATTTTTTCCTAAAAAAGTGCACTTGTAAGACCGCTGCGCAAATACGGTGTGACAGAAAGTATTGTAACGACCGCCATTTTATTCTCTAGGCTGTTAGAATAAAAAATGTATAATGTTTGGAGGTTCTAAGTAATTTTCTAGCAAAAAAAATGTTTTTAACTTGTAAACAACAAATCTCAAAAAGAGGAAGAGAAGGAATGAAAATGAAAATTGATCACCTCTGTGGTTTTTATTTTTGCGCTATAAACAAAAAAAGACTGAAAAACATTTTTTTACTTTCTGCTATAATACATATCCCCAAAACAAAAAAAATATAAAAAAAATATATTCATCAGTTTAGGCCAATATGTATTCTTCTACATATTTTTGGGAAAAAATATGTAGAAGAATACATATTGGCAATAAGCGTATATTGGTTGGTTTGCGCAAAAGTTATAGCAACTACAATCAATGTATAAGTGACACTGGCGATCAAGGGGTTAACTGTGCTCCCTGGGTGTGTTCTAACTGTGTGGGGGATGGGCTTACTGGGACAACACAGAGATAGCTGTTCTTGATCACTAGGGACAGCAGATCTCAGTATTGCCCCCTGTCAGAATGGGGATCCGCCTTGTTTACATAGGCAGATCCCTGTTCTGCCTCTCTGTACTGCGATCGCGAGTGCCCGGCTAATATCGAGTCCACCGAACCCGTGGTGCGCGGTGCGCGTCACACACTCCCATAATATCACACGCATGGACCGGCGTACAGGTGTATATGCCGAAGGCGGTCGGCAAGTGGGTAAACTTTGACTCCTTTCACACTGGAGGCATTTTTCAGGCGCTTTAGCGCTAAAAATAGCACCTGTAAAGCGCCTGAAAAATGTCTCATCTGCAATCCCAGTGTGAAAGCCTGAGTGCTTTCACACTGGGGCGCTGCGCTGTCAGGACATCAAAAAAAGTCATGCAAGCAGCTTCTTTGAGGCACTTTAGATGCGGTGTATACTCCGCTCCTAAAGCGCCCCTGCCAATGGGCAGCGCCGCCCAAGCGCCTGCAAAGCGCCTCGGCAGTGGTGCTTTGTGGGTGCTTTTAACCCTTTATTTGGCCGCTAGCGGGGGTTAAAAGTGCCCCGCTAGCGGCCGAAAAGCGCCTCTAAAATGACAGTGAAGCGCTGCTAAAACTAACGGCGCTTTACCGCTGACGTCCCCACGCTGTCAGTGTGAAAGGGCTGTTAGGCTGGCTATACATTATACAATTTTCTTGTACAATTTTCCTTTAGATTTACCAAAATCACATAGTATAAGGTCAAACTTAAACACTTTCAATTTGTATGCAATCATGCAGGCCAATGCGCTACATATACATATACAGTATATCTTTTACCAGGATTCCAATCTCAAATCTGGTTATCAGTAGCTGGTAACTTTTGATCATCGCTGTGGTACGGGTCAAGTTTTGTTATTAGTCAGAGAGGCACTAATTATGCGTTTTTACCTTAGAAGATAATCAGTACCTCCTACTACCTAGCACTGAGCTTGTGACTGAAAAAGAAAAGGTTGCCAGTAAACTGGTAAATGGTAAATATATTATCTGGGTTAGTGACACATTTTTAGGGACCAGCAAATGAGAGAGAAGCTGTAATTTAACGGAGGGTTCGTGGACTACTTAAAGTTCACAGTCCCAGTGGTGGCCCAACCATACAAGGCACCGCCCCCCTAATCCATGCGCCCGGCCCCTAATCTACATGCAGGGCGCCAGACGCATGGATTCTAATGGGTTTTTTTTTTTTTTTGAAAGGACATGAGCCTGGGGCTCTAATTGGCTTCAAAAAAGGGAGGGTGGGCACTAGACCCCAAGCCCACCCAGTTGTGTGACAATAGCTAATTAATGTTCGCTATTGTCTTCCCGATTCTCCTCCCGGGCCAGAAAGCGGGTCCCGAATTGGCCGAGAGGAGAAGCGGTCTTATAAGCCGCCGAGGCGCAGGAGGGAGGAGACGCAGGGGAAGCTGCCTAGAAGCCCAGGAGAAGCCCAGGGTAAATCCGCCATCGCTGCCCGTGACCTAGATGGGGTAAGTGCGGGGCTGGTGACTGACCAATGGGGGGGTTGCCTGTGGCCCAACCTACCGACTGGTGGCCCCCCCAAAAAATATACTACCAGCCGCCACTGCAGTCTTCTGATAAACTGAGAGAAAAAAGCTGCCCTAAAAGTTCACTTATTTATTGAGAAAAAACTGTAGGTTCCCCCACCCCACTCCTATCTATTGTGCCTCCACATAGACTTCAGATTTTATATCGGCTGTTTACATCATATTCTTTTGACTAGATGACAGTTCTGCAGTGTACGGGTGTGACTACAGGTTCTTGATAGCACTTGTATTTGCACCTGCCAGCTGCAGCACAGACAACAGGCCAAAGAAGCAATTGAAAACCCACTGGGCATGGCGTGAGATGGGTAGTTGGGAGCAAGTCTGATCTTTGTTAAAGTCTGTGTGGGGCATACTACATAGGAGGGTGGAGAAACACATACAGCATCTTCAGCTAAGGAATTCTTGGCTTTGTACAGTTCTGTACCTTTTAGACACTCTAATGGAATTTTTTTTGGAACCTTATATTTATGAAGTGGACTATTATTTATGCTTATTACATTTTTTGCATGTAGAGTGGGACTATTTTCTTGCATTATTTTGATTTTTTTCAGTCACTATTTCTTACTCTCATGGCTTCCTGACATTATTGCTATTAGGTGATCAGCCTGATTTTTACTCTTTTTTTATCATTTCTTTTAGCCCCCGTTCACACCTATGCAAATTAGATGCGGCTTACAACGCATCCAATTCGCAGGACATTTTAAACTAGGTTCATTTGAATGAAGCTGGTTCACATATGTGCTTTGCATTCGCACTGCGCATTGCACAAAAAATGTGTGCGTTTTCTGGTCATTGTGGTGCAAATTACAAGGCCATTATCTTCTATGGGCATGCATTGATTCGCAGCTGTGTTGCAGTGTGAACATAAATGATCTCCCCTCCTCCTACACCTCCCCCTCTTCCAGTTCCTCCCCTGTCTGTTTTGTTGTGCTGACTGGAGCAAGCATGGCAAAAAGAGGGAGAAAAAGTGGCATCAAAGGCCAAGGAATCAGTGGATTGTGAGGAGCTGATCAGACTTGTGAGGTGATGATTTATGACACTCAGCAACCTAACTATAAGGACAACGTTCATAAAAAAACGTGCATGGCTGGAAATTGCCAGAATCATCTTGCCAGAGTGGAGCATGTGCTCATCCCAAGTTCAGGCTGACAAATGTAAGTTTTTTTATTCCCTTTCACTACCTGTAGATTCTGTCCTATTGTATATTTATGTTGTCCATTTTTACAAACCAAATAAATAAACCAAAATTAACAAAAAAACATTATTTGTTACAGAACACTTTTCACTTTGTAAAGGCCCTGATAATATAATGCAAACCAATACACACTTTATATGATTAGATGGAATTCATCTGCCAAGGCACCTCCCCAGCTGGCGACATAAAGAAGTTTTGGAATTCACCACGAATATGTGTACCACTAGTGGTGCCCCTAGTAACATTCCACTGTGCCACCTCCATGTTATGGCTCAGGGAATCCTCAAATAGATATCCGTCACGTTCACGCACATAGTTCTGCAGTGCACAGGCTGCTTTAACAGCACCGATAGCATGGTCAATACTGAGATTTATTGAAGTATGCATGAATCTCCACTTATTGCATAGTATCCCAAATGCACATTCAACTACTCGTCGTGCCCCAGTGAGCCTATATATGAACACTCTTTTTTCTGTTGTCAGAGAGCAACTAGAAAAAGGCCTGAGCATGTGCTCTGCAAGTGCAAATCTGCTACAAATACATGTGGAAGGGAAGGATCTGTTGTTCCGGGCAAGGGAGAATGATTGTGCAAGTCTAGTGTATTCTCACGCAGCATGCGGCCAAATGAGGAATGTGAAAATACACTAGAATCCGAGCTGCTGCCATAAGAACCCACATCAAATATAAATACATTTATAATTGGCGTCTGCCACTGCCATTAATACCAACGAAAAAAAAATTCTTATAATTAAAATATTGTCTCCCACTAGCTGGAGGCTTGAGGATGCGGATGTGCTTCCCATCAATGGCTCCCAGACAGTTGGGGAAGTTGCAACGTTCCCAGAATAGCTCCGCTACCTTCAACCATTCGTGTTTGTTTGGCTTCTTCATAACCAAATCCTTCAGTTCTTCCCATATGACTAGGCAGGTTTCATTAACGATGCCACTAATAGTTGATTTCCCAACCTTAAATTCAAAGTGCAAACTTCCAAAAGAATTTCCTGTTGCTAGGTACCTAACAGCAGACATAAATAAAATTTATTTTAATTTTTATTTTTTTCAGTGCACTACTTACAGACAAGGTGGCGCAGCATGCGTGATGCTTACCGCAAATATATACGCCATCTCAAAGAAGCAAGGAGTGGCTCGGGGGCAGCGCCTAGAGTACCCTATATGTTTGCCAGGGACTTAGATTTTCTGCAACCCATTGTGGAGATGAGGGAGTAAGTTTTCATCTATATCATCTATGTATCTGCAAAACTCTTAACTTTGATTATGTCTAGTTAAGTTACACTCTTTTTTTTTCAAACAGGACAGAAGCTAGTTGGGAGGAACAAGATGTTATGGATGACCAACTGGAGGGACAACCGGAGGCCCAAGCCCAGATTAGTTTTGAAGAAGGCACAAAGGATTTCACACAAATCCAAAGCTCCTTGAATCTGTGGGAAAGAAACCCAGATGAGCAATCTGCAGTGGCAGAGGCTATCCCTGGGCCCTCCTCTGCTCCTACACACATTGTTCTGCCAGCCAAAGTGCCACAGAGGCGACCACCTCTATCGCAACCGGACGTAAGTGAGCGCCTACTTGAAATGTTGAAAAACATGTCTGAAAAGGTGGATGCTTTTTTATGTCCGGATACTATACTGGCATTCAGTTTTGTCCCTCTAATAAAAAAAGTCAAACCTGAGCGCTACTTTGAAATGCGAAGCACTATCGAACAACTGCTGCACTCCTCACAGCCACGTGAGGAAGCTTCATTTAAAGCGCCATATGTGCCACCACCAAGACCTCCCCTTAACTACCCCAGATACGTCCACTACCCAGAACACCACCAACCTTAGCCCTATAATCCCCCCATCCTATCCTTCTAGTTTTGAAAAGACAACCTCCAGATATGAAGTGACACACAGTAACATTCCCTATCCCATCCCATCCCCAATCTCTTCAGTCAGGGCCCCCCCCCAAAATCCTGGTATGTATGTGACAAGTCAACATGGCGAGGCTAGGCCTGCTCCCAGCACTGCCAGTGATGACCAGGCTTCCGCCAATCACTACTCCAATGAAACCCCTTTCAAAAAAACATATCACAATCTGTGATTTATGAGGTCTGTCCAAGGTTGAGGACCAAGAGGACACCTTTTTTGATAACGATGTTCAAGAGGCTTACTTGAGAGACATGTTTAATTTTTGTTTTTGTTCAATGTTAATTTATGTTGGTTACATGAGAAAATTGTATATATTTTTTTTACAATTTTAGGATACTTGAATAAATCATTATTACGCCAACTTTTGTCATGTTATATATTTAGAATGACACATGTTTGAATAGTTCAAAAATACAAAGATTGCATGCGCCAAAATTCACATCACAAAGGACATCAGTGGTGAAAAGTACCTTAATGTGATCAGTAATCTTTCAGCAGGCTGGATACTTGTTCTGTAGTACGTGTTATAACGCTCCAAGCGAGGGGAGATTAATCCAAGCAATTCGTCATAACTAATTCAAAAATTAGTCTTTTATTAGATTCATGTCTGAAACAAATTTTGACATACAATTTTAAAAATAATAAGGTAAGTGTTTAAGAACATTAATATTTGTAAGAAGACCTGCATCCTTAATCAAAATAAAAATGTATGTTAAAGAAGTGGCAGCAAAAATAAGATATAACGTCATTTGCAGTTGTGTCATCATTTGGACATAGATTTAGCCACTGGCAGCTGAATTTAACAATAACAATTGTCTGGTCCCAAACTGGACAACAAAATGGCATGGGATCCCCCCACACAAAGCACCTTGTCCCCATCAACTTGGGGACAAGGTGTTTTTGGGGGGCACAAAACACACTACACATGTTAAGGGCATATGGCCTGGTTTGGTCCAGGAAGGGGGTGCTCGCTCCCCCCCTTTTCATGGCCTTTTAGGCTTCATGCTCTGATAATGTTCTGGTATGGATTTTTTTTGGGGGGGGGGGGGGGGGACACCATGCTTTTTAAAAATATAAGACTGACATATAATCACACACATAGGTTAGACTTGATGGACTTGTGTCTTTTTCAAACCTTCCCTACTATGAAAATATGCATGTAAAAAATGTATTGTTTGGCAGATAAATTACTCACCTAGTTATTGACATGCGCGTGTAATTAAACATTTTTTATCATGCCCACGGAGGTCTTCATACAGGATCATGAACTGGCCTCTCTCCTCCCGATTTGCTATTATGGGATGAACCCAGTATCTTCTTCTCCTCCTCCTTCTCCTCTTCTCTACTTCCAGTAAGATTGCTGCTGTTACATCAACAACTGTTGGCATTATCATGGGCAGAGCAGCACACATTTTGCAAACAAAAATAACACACACAATACAACCAGGAAGTGTCCAGAAAAATCAATCTTTTTATAAGCAGCCTCACAAATAGATAACAAGCGATTGGCCTGCTCAAAATCCGCAGCTATAATTAGACACTCACGGGTTACTTCCGAATTTGCAGCTGATCTGCAGCTAAAACGCAGACAAACCGCTGAACAACTGATTTTTCTCTGCGCAGTGAAAACGGAGCTTCAATTCGCACCGCACACGTGTGAACCCAGGCTTAATCATTTATTTATTTTCACATTTATCTTCACCATCTATATTCTGTATGTCATACCTTAAGTTGTATTAATATGAGTCTTGCATTTTCCCACGTATGTGTCGGGTGGTCAGCAGGGCATTTACTTTTATTGGATTGTTCAGAATTTGTTGTCTGATGTCTTTTTCGATTTATTTGCTCATGTATACCTTATAAGTGGTGATTTATTAGTTTACTTATCAGATGTGTGTTTGAGTTAGTGGTGGGAATTTATACACATTATTATATTCAATATCCAAGGTGACTTGGGCTAGGTTTATTTGATAACATTCACCATCAGTTAGCCACAGTTTGTTTTGGTTTACGGATCAGAATATTGAGGTTATTTATTGATTTACTATTCTACTAGATTGGATGAGTAATATTAGCAGAACAAACACCATGTTTTCTGTTTATGCTTTAATTAGTGTGGGAATATATTAGGGCATTTGTAGCAGCTTCCCTGTTTTTTGAGTTTTTATTTGTGTTTCCCCCCCTTTTTTCTTTGATATACAATTTTAAGCTCATTCTATTGAGCATGGATGGTTGCGTATTAGCCACTGTAATGGCCCAGTGTGGAAACCTTAAAGTGTTTGTAAACCCTTACATACAATCAATGAAGGGACTATCCTCAGGTGATTAACAGGGATAAAACAAATCTTCCTAGATAATTTGTATTTGCTTATCTGCAGTCCTCTCTTCTCTACATCTGTTCAAAGTCCAGAACTTCTACAGCTTGTCTGAGCATTTAGAAAGGAGGTGGCGAGGAGGAGCTGAAGTTACACTATGCTGATCTGAGTGAGGAGAGCTGAGAGCTGATTGGAGGGAAGTGACACATCACTTTACACAGCACACAGGAACAGAGCTGGGGCTGTCAATCACAGGCTGTGTATTGGAGCTCCCTCCCTGTCACCTTTGTTCTCTTGGTGTCAGGAAAACCTGTCAGAAGTGATTCATGCAGATAGAAGAGGAACAAAGCAGCAAACAGAATCGACAATTAGTGCTTTGGATCGAGACAAATACATGCTATAGAGGGATATGCTTTGTTCTAATGTCATAGATTTACAACCACTTTAATGCTAAAATATGGGCTTTTAAAGTCAGAGAAGCATTTTTTTTTCCAATGATGATTTTGGCCTTTTGTTTTTACCATTATTACATTTCCTACCCAAATGGAAGGAGTTTCATGCAGCCTGTATTTTCTGCATGTATTCAGTCTTTAAGTCTAATCTGCAAACACTCTCAGCTGCTTTACTGCAAATCCTTTAATAAGATCATCATGATGACTGAGCCCTGTCCTGTCCTGCTGTAATAAACCTTAATCTAATCCAGTTATTTTCCCTCTGGCTTCCATCAATTTTCTGCCTTTCTGTTTAAGAAGATGTTATTATGCAGCCTAATTATTAGGAATATACAACATTATGGCAGATGCAACGGATGGTAAATTTATCTCATGATGGAAAAATGTTCAAATCAAAAGCAGAGACACAACAAGCTAGTAAAACAGTTGGCTAATATTAATTAAATCTATTAAAGTAATAATAGGATGATAATCAGATAAATCTAAATGTGCCTAAGGGAGAGTCATTTGGGGAGTGCAAAATGTGTATTTATTCCATGTACAGAATATGTGATATGTATTTTCCATATTCCATGGTGAACACAGAACTTGCTACGCTGTGGATTTAGCACAGAGCATACTGATATCCTTAAAGTGATTGCAAATGATCACTTTGTAAAGCAACCAGTTAAAGGGTAACTCCACTTTCGTGGGAAAAAAAATAGCAAAGAAACAAAAAATTATATAGTGTATACAATTGCGACACAAGTCATATTGTAATTGAATGTTATTAAAAATTACCTTTCCTTTTTAATCTGCAGTGTTGTAATTTTCTGTAAAATGCAATGCAATATGGCCACCTGGAGGTGTTCTGTACACAAAACAATAAGGGGGGCCCCTGCCCCCCCCTAGGGATTAAAAAACACAGAGACAGTTTTTGACATGTACATCCACTGTCAATCATGTCATTCAGCGATGTATCCACATCAATCATGATGCCTGATGACCACTGACACGCATCCTGTCCTGTCGCTTCAGTCCAGCCAAATAACAAATCCAGAGAATGCAATTAAAATGTACAGCTGTACATATATAGTCAATTACATCACTGGGATCCTAGGATCCCAGATAGCCGACAGGCCAGGCTTCCAATCATGTGACCACTGTGACAGCCAATCACAGTGATCACGTGATCAGGAAGTCAATCCTACCTCCTAGCATTAACGAAAGGGCTGCTGGGAGGGTGCAGGAAGGGGTTAATGTTAATGTAAATGTGTTTTACACTGCATTCTTTAACCACTTCGCATTTCACACCTGTTCACCCCCTATGGACCAGAGCAATTTTTGCATTTCTGTTATGGACCTATTTATTCGGCAATAACTTTGTCATTGCTAAAAATAAAAAGATAATGCACATATTGATTTTTTTAACTATTTGTACTGAGGAAGGTTTTACCTCCTTCATGACTAGGGCATTTTTTACTATTCAACATTGCACTACTTTAACTGACAATTTCTCAGTCATGCAACACTATACACATATGAAATTTATATCATTTTTTCCCACACAAATAGAGCTTTCTTTTTGTGGTATGTGATCATCTCTGGGTTTTTTATTTTTTTATTATATACATGAAAAAAAGACTGAAAATGTAGAAAAAAACTCCTGATATTTTCTACTTTGTTATAAATCATATCCAATAAAATAAGTCAAAATTTATTCTGCTACGTGTCCTTGGTTAAAAACAGAAGTGTGGTTTTGAGTACACTATACTATTGGGGACACTAGTATAGTTCTAATCATGATCAAGATACTGATCCGTACAGACACTATACTAGTAATGACGGATCAGCGACTTATAGTGTGACTGCCATAGTGGGGCTGATTTTCAAAAACTGGAGAGTGCAAAATCTGGCTCAGCTGTGCTTAGAAACCAATCAGCTTCCAGGTTTTATTGTCAAAGCTCAGCTGAACAAGATAAAGTTAGACGTTGACTGGTTACTAGGGTTGCACCAATACTAGTATCGGTATCGGTGCTGATACTGAGTATTTGCACAAGTATCGGTACTCGTGCAAATTCACCGATACCTGAACCTGATACTTTCAGGCTTGGTTCTTTCTGTCAGTGGGTCTTCCCTGTTCACAGCTGAAGTGTTAACCGCTTCAGCCCAGCCCAAAACAAAATCGACATCCTTTTTTCCCCACAAATAGAGCTTTCTTTTGGAGGTATTTGATCGCCTCTGCGGTTTTTATTTTTTGTGCTATAAACAAAAAAAGAGCAACAATTTGGAAAAAAAAACATTATTTTTTATTTTTTGCTATAATAAATATCCCCAAAAAATACAAAAAAAAACATTTTTTTTCCTCAGTTTAGGCCGATACGTATTCATCTACATATTTTTGGTATAAAAAAAAAAATCGCAATAAGCGTATATTGATTGGTTTGCACAAAAGTTATAGCGTCTAAAAAATAGGGGATAGTTTTATGGCATTTTTATTAATATTTTTTTTTTTTACTAGTAATGGCGGCGATCAGCAATTTTTATCATGACTGCGACATTATGGCGGACACGTTGGACAATTTTGATACATTTTTGGGACCATTAGCATTAATACAGTGATTAGTGCGATTAAAAATGCACTGATTACTGTAAAAATGTCACTGGCAGTGAAGGGGTTAACACTAGGGGGCAATGAAGGGGTTACTGTGCGTCCTAGTTTGTGTTCTAACTGAAGGGGGGATGGGGACTGTGCAGGGGAGATAACAAATCGCCTGTTCATACTCTGTATGAACAGACGATCTGTCAGTTCTCCCCTCAGAGAACCGGAAACTGTATGTTTACACACACAGTTCTGGGTTCTCTGTGTGCCCCGAGCGATGATCAAGTGGCCACAGGGCGAAGCGACGTTACATAACGTCATTTCACCCAGCCGTGCCATTCTGCTGCAGTACAACTGCGGCGGCTGGTCGCCATGTGGTTAAAGAAGTTCGGTAATTGGAGCTGTCAAAAAAAAAAAAAAAAGCAGTCAGCAATGTTTATTAGCAACACTAAAATAAAAAGAAACATTGTTTCGTTTTTTTGTTTTGTATCTTTCTTTTCTTCATCTGCAGATCAAAGGGATGAACAAATGTTCCTCTGTTTAACCCCTTATTAACCCTTAATTTACGCTAATCAGCCTTAATTAACTCCCTATTGTCCTCCAAAAAAAAGTATCGGTACTTGTATTCGTTGTAAAAAAATGGTATCGGTGCATACCTAACTGTAATCGGTCTGCTGCAGATATTTCCTCAGTCTCCCTGGCCCCAGTGATTGGACTGCAACATCGCAACTGTGTAGGAAGTCACAAGATGAGGGGCTGATCTAACACTAGGTTCACACTTATGCATGTGGTTGAGGGTATCACAGTGATTCCCTCACCCCCGACCACCCGCAGCAAAAACACACAGGGCATTCTGAATGGCAGCCCCACGCATGTAAAAACGCAGTGCATGTGCAGGAACCGCAGGGAAATTGCACGGTCAAAATAACAATGTTCTCTTCCTACGGGTCACGTTTTGAAAAAGGTGCATGCACCTTTTTTCTGCTGAGAACACAGACACTGCCGTGCCCGTGCCGGGCTGGGCCAAGCCCACGCAAGGCTGCTGTGCCCGCACAAGTGCGGGCCGTAGAAATGCTAAGGTGTGAAACTAGCGTAATTCAGACAGTTGTGAACCCAGCCAAGAACTGCACAGGCACAGGGAATTACATGACTATGTCATCTCTGAGGTGATGATTCAAGATAATGTATGAGTAAAGATGGTGTTGTCCTTTTGGAGATGAAGGCATTGTGAGAGGGAAGTACTGTGATCTCTATGAGAAGTAATGAATAACTGGAAGGATTACACTGGCACATAACTGAGAATGTTGCGATAGGTCGCCTCAACAAACATGACAACCCGCCCAGGGTGGATAAAAATCGATAATTTTTTCTAAAAAAAAAAATTAAAAAAAAATAAAAAAATATATGATTTTTTGATTTTTATCCAATTTATTTTAATAAAATGCTTTTGGAGTAAAAATCTATCTAAAGATAATTTTAACCACTTCAGCCCCAGAAGAACTGGCTGCTGAATGACCGGGCTATTTTTTGCGATTCGGCACTGCGTCGCTTTAACTGACAATTGCGCAGTCGTGCGACATTGTACCCAAACAAAATTTTTCCCCACAAATAGAGCTATCTTTTGGTGGTATTTGATCACCTCTGCGTTTTTTATTTTTTGCGCTATAAAAAAAAAAAAAAAAAAGACAATTTTGCAAAAAAAAAGCTATATTTTTTACTGTTTGCTGTAATAAATATCCCCAAAAAAATGTAAAAAAACCTATTTTTTTCCTCAGTTTAGGCCGATATGTATTCTTCTACATATTTTTGGTAAAAAAAAAAAAATCTCAATAAGCATATATTGATTGGTTTGCGCAAAAGTTATAGCGTCTACAAAATAGGGGATAGTTTTATTGCATTTTTATTATTAATTTTTTTTTTATTAGTAATGGCGGTGATCTGCGATTTTTATCGTGACTGCAACATGATGGCGGACAGATCGGACACTTTTGACACTATTTTGGGACCATTGTCATTTATACAGTGATCAGTGCTATAAAAATGCACTGCTTACTGTGTAAATGACACTGGCAGGGGAGGGGTTAACCACTAGGGGGCGATGAAAGGGTTAAGTGTGTCCTAGGGAGTGATTCTAACTGTGGGGGGGCTGGGCTACAAGTGACACGACAGTGATCACTGCTTCCGATGACAGGGAGCAGTAGATCTCTGCCCTGTCACAAGGCAGAACGGGAAATGCCTTGTTTACATAGGCATGTCCCCGTTCTGCCTCTCCATGAGAAATCGCAGGTACCCGGCAGACATCGAGTCCACGGGACACGCGGGTGCGCTCACGGCCGCAAAATCAAAGGAACGTACACGTACGCCCATTTGCGCAGCCGTGCCATTCTGCCGAAGTAAATGTACATGCGGCGGTCAGCAAGCAGTTAAGATACATTAATAATTTTGTTTATTCAGCATGAAATGGAGCTAAGTTATGTAGCATGAGGCTGTATATTCGGCAATATTTAAATTTTTGGTAAACTCATTCAATGAATCCAAGCTCTGCAAGCTGAGATAACATGCACTGCATTGATGCACTCACACAATGTCACAGTAACCATGAGATAAAACAAAGTTCAGGAATATTCCTTTAACCCATTGTTTTGCCAATCTATGTACACTACAAACTGTATGATTGTTTGAAGACAAATGCATCTATAGCAGTCTCTAAAGTGTGAAGAGGAATGGAAAGCAGTAAAAATGAAAGTGAAACCTTCTAAGCAGCTTATAAACTTTGTGATCTTTCTGCACATAGCTTGAAGTGCTTTATTGCTCCCTTGAGGAGCAAAATGGCAGCAGGCCCGTAAAAGAGACCCAATTTGGGAATATTTACTAACCCGACAGCTGTTTATTCTAAATAGGAAACCTTAATTTTGTCTGCAAATATTAAAGATTCTAAATACCAGCAAGAATGAGTCCTTACATTTATAGAGCACCTGTCATTTCAGATCCATCATGGCAGCACCTGTTAGCGGGCATCCACTCACCTGCTGCCGCCACGTTCCTCACCGTGTTGTGTCACTTCCGCATCACCAGCCGTCCCATTAAAGTGAATGGGACTGTCGTGAGTAAACAGCGGGTCAGAAGAGGAGCCAAGAGTGGGTCAGAAGAGGAGCCAAGAGTGGGTCAGAAGAGGAGCCAAGAGTGGGTCAGAGGAGGAGCCAACATCGGGTCAGAGGAGGAGCCAACAGTGGTTTTAAAGGACGTCTTACCAAGCCAATGCTCACCTCAAGAGCAAACAATCAAATCACTCACCTGTGGGAAGACACAGCCCTTCCTTGTGATCTGCTCGGAGATGTGAAGCAGACCCAGCCTGATATAGATGAGGGGTTTATCAGACAGATGAGGAAGGCAATGCAATCCTTTTAGAAAAGAGAATGTAGGAGAAGTGCTTCCCATCTATAAGATGAAGTGTTTGATGTCTGAGAAACGAAGAGCAAAAGGAGATGCAATGTACATGTAAGTGCTTCTATATTGGGAAAACAAAAGGCCCTTTCCACAAGAGAATAAATGATATTTCTCTTATAAAAAAACGGAGAATGGAAACAGCAATAAGTCGCCATGTGGGGCTATTTCATGACTTTAGTTTGAATACTATCAAATTCATGGCCCTTGAACACATTCCCCCTGATGTCAGAGGAGGCAGCAACGATCAAAAGCTTCTGCAATTAGAATGACGTTGGATTTACTTATTAAAAGCTACAGTATATCCTGTGTTAAACTAAATGCCTAGTTATAAACCTTTTTTATAATATCCTTGATCTTGGTATATTGTTAATTTCTCTTTATACCAACTTTTTTGATTCTTCATCCCTTTCTCTCTCTTAGACCCCTTTCACACTGGGGCATTTTTCAGGCGCTTTAGCGTTAAAAAAAGCGCCTGTAAAGCGCCTGAAAGAAGCCTCACCTGCAATCCCAATGTGAGAGCCCGAGTGCTTTCACACTGAGACCCCTTTCACACTGGGGCGTTTTTCAGGCGCTTTAGCGTTAAAAAAAAGCGCCTGTAAAGCACCTGAAAGAAGCCTCATCTGCAATCTCAATGTGAAAGCCCGAGTGCTTTCACACTGGGGTGCTGCTCTGGCAGGGCGTCAAAAAAAGTCCTGCAAGCAGCTTCTTTGCAGTGCTTTCTTGTTTTTGCTACCGGGCTGGGTGCGCCAATAGCCCGAGCCCTTTTACACTGCCAGTGCCCGAAAAACACCTGAAAGGGTTTTTTTGTGTGAAAGGGGTCTTAGGCAGTGCTTTACCAGCGTTTTTCGGGCGCTGGTAGTGTGAAAGGGCTCAGGCTTTCACATTGGAATTGCAGATGAGGCTTCTTTCAGGCGCTTTACAGGTGTTTTTTTTAACGCTAAAGCCCCTGAAAAACGCCTGAAAAATGCCCCAGTGTGAAAGGGGTCTTAGTCTCCCTTCCCCCCCTCCCCCCTTTCCCTTCCCCCCCTTCCTCTTTCCCTTGCCCCCTTTCCCAAACCCCCCCCTTTCTTCCCTCCCCCTCTTTTCCTTAAACCCCTCCCCTTTTCTTTTTTTCTTTTTCTTTTCCCCGCCCTCTTCTTTTTTCTTCGTCATTTCTCAATGGATGTTTAACCACTTCAGCCCCGGAAGAATTTCCCCCCTCTGACCAGATATCTGACCAGAGCACTTTTTGCGATTCGGCACTGCGTCACTTTAACTGACAATTGCGCGGTCGTGCGATGTGGTTCCCAAACAAAATTGACGTCCTTTTTTTCCCACAAATAGAGCTTTCTTTTGGTGGTATTTGATCACCCCTGCGGTTTTTATTTTTTGTGCTATAAACAAAAATAGAGCGACAATTTTGAAAAAAAGGCATTATTTTTTACTTTTTGCTTTAATAAATATCCCCCAAAAATATATAAAAAAACATTTTTTTTCCTCAGTTTAGGCTGATACATATTCTTTTACTTATTTTTGGTAAAAAAAATCGCAATAAGCGATTATTGATCAGTTTGCGCAAAAGTTATAGCGTTTACAAAATAGGGGATAGTTTTATGGCATTTTTTTTTTAAATGGCGGCGATCAGCGATCTTTAACCCCTTCCCGCCGACCGTACGCAGATATGCGTACTCGGCTTTCCGAGGTTATACCGGGATGATGCCCGCAGCTGCAGGCATCATCCCGGTACCGTTGTTTACAGCGGGCGATCGGCTACCCGTGTATAACAACCGATGCGGCTAAAAGCCGCTCGGCTGTTATAACGGAGGAGCGGGAGGGGACATCCCCCCCTCCCGCCGCCTCCCGCCGCTGTTACCGGGCCTCCCGTGCGATCGGGAGGCCCGGTGTCCGTTCGGCTGCCTTCGGCGGCTGGGGGCGGGCTGGAACGAAGCTGCGAGCGGCTTCGTTCCAGCCTTCTTGTTGTAAACGCGGAAGCGACGTCATGACGTCACTTCCCGTTTACTCGGCTGCCAATGGCGCCGAATTTAAAAAAGTACACAGTATTCAGAATCGCCGTTTTCGACGATCTGAATACTTTGAAGTGTAAAGGAGGGATGGGGGGTCTTTTAGACCCCCCATCCCTCCATAAAGAGTACCTGTCACCACCTATTACTGTCACAAGGGATGTTTACATTGCTTGTGACAGCAATAAAAATAAAAAAAAAAAAAAAAAAATTTAAACACAATTTATAAAGTACAAAAATAAATAAAATAAAAAAAAAAAAAAAAAAATGTTTAAAGTGCCCCTGTCCCCGCGAGCTCGCGCAGCGAAGAAAACGCATACGGAAGTCGCGCCCACATATGTAAACGGTGTTCAAACCACACATGTGAGGTATCGCCGCGATCGTCAGAGCGAGAGCAATAATTCTAGCCCTAGACGTCCTCTGTAGCTCAAACCTGGTAACCGTAAAAAATTTTTAAAGCGTTGCCTATGGAAATTCATAGGTACCGTAGTTCGTCGCCATTCCACGAGTGCGTGCAATTATAAAGGATGACATGTTTGGTATCTATTTACTCGGCGTAACATCATCTTTCATATTATACAAAAAAATTGGGTTAACTTTACTGTTTGGATTTTTAAAAATTCATGAAAGTGTCACTTTTCCAAAAATTTGCGTTTAAAACACCGCTGCACAAATACCGTGTGATAAAAAATATTGCAACAATCGCCATTTTATTCTCTAGATTCTCTGCTAAAAAATATATATATAATGTTTGGGGGTTCTAAGTAATTTTCTAGCAAAAAATACGGATTTTAACTTGTAAACACCAAATTTCAAAAATAGGCTTAGTCATGAAAGGATATAGTGACTGCGACATTATGGCGGACACATCGGACATTTTTGACACATTTTTGGGACCATTGTCATTTATACAGAGATCAGTGCTAAAAAAATGCACTGATTACTGTGTAAATGACACTGGCAGTGAAGGGGTTAACCACTAGGGGGGGGTGTTAAGTATGTCCTAAGGAATGTTTCTAACTGTCAGGGGGTTGGGCTGTGTGTGTGACGTCACTGTTCTCTGCTCCGATGACAGGGAGCAGAGAACAGTGACACTGTCACTAGGCAGAACAGGGAGATGCTTGTTTACGTTAGCATCTCCCCGTTCTTCCTCCCTGTGAGGCGATCGCAGGCATCCCCGCGGCGATCAAGTCCGCGGGACCCGCGATCCGACTCATGGAGCTCGCTGCAGGCGCGCGCGTGCCCACTGACCGCCTCTTAAAGGGGAACGTACAGGTACGTGGTTTTGCCTGTACATACCCTTCTGCCGCAGTATATCTGCGTAAGAAGGTATGCAAGCGGTTAACAACACATCTCCCTCCCTACAATTATCCTCCCTCCTCTGGCCTGTAGTAATTAATCATATCTTAACATCATATCTAGATGCATAAATAACTCATCTACAAAAACTGTTGCTGTTTCTTGTAGTTTGATGAACCAGTAATGAGGTACTACTAATCGTAACATATTCTTATATGAACTGTCATTAAAACTAATTTATGTGTAGCGCTGGTAGATTTTTAATCTACCGCTGATAGGTAAATCTTGTGGGTTACTTGTTGGGTGCGGTTAGATTTGCCTCTGTTCCAGCTTGGCTGAGTTGCGTGTAGTTCCACACTGCACCAGTGGGTGTCGTTGTCACCATGGGCTGGTGTTGGAAAGGCAACGTGTCTGTCCCGGAGACAACTCAGTGAAGGTGGTCCTCCGAGTTGCATTCTGGGAGAGGGTATTTATGGGACAGACGCCATATTTAGGGGTTCGTTTTCAGCCACCTCCTGGCCGACAGGTATCCGTTCCGGAGGCCCACGCCGCTGCGGCGTGTGGGTGGGCCCAGAAGCCTGTCTGGGGCCTACCACAGCAGCAGAGGAACGGTCCTGAGCTGTCTATCCTGAGTGAAGAAGCTGGACAACTGAGGAGATCCCAGGGGAGGACCCGTCATGGAAGGATCATGCAGAGTGCTGGTCTGGAGAGGGGCCTGGTGACTCGGTTGGAGGACGTATCCTGAAGTAGTCTTACTGCATAGTACTAGGCACACCTTGCACACCCCTTGCGCACACCTATGCTGCTATCTAAGCTGGGCACCCGATTTTCTGTGCTATCTGTGTGCGCGTCGCTGTTTGTTCTAAAATCTCTACATGTCCTTGGACAGGTGAGATTTCCCCTCTTATCCACTAGAGGGAGCTTTCTTTCCATATATCCGACAGGACCCGGAGGGAATGGACGAGCGAGTTACAATGGCGAGGTTCGCGCATGCGCAGCACAGTCCTCACATCCGCATCCGGTTTCTATATCAGATGGATAGTATTTAAAGCCGCTGTAGGCAGCATGGAGACGCTGAGGAAACCAAGGGACCCATGCATTCTGCTCTCTCTCATCCAGGGAATTGTAACTAGCCCAATTTTTGAAAACGGTTCTTTTTGTGATTTCATGATGGCGATCGTGACTCTTATGTTTTTGAAGATTATTATCTTGCCCTGCTGGTATTGTACAGCAAGTTACACAGTGTTGTTTCAGTTGTATTCACTAGATACCCCCAAAGTGACTAGAATATCTGGAGGTGTGTGGCCCTTGGCATCAAGCCAGCTGCAGAACCTGCCTTTGTAAGTTGATCCTATTTCAGTATCTTGTCCTTTTGATGTCAGGAAGGATATTCCATCTTTGCTTCAGATATTAAGGGGCATTATCGTTTTTCCTTTTTCTAGTTGGTCTTTTTCTACCATCTATGGTCACTTTTAGCGCATCTTTCTTCTGATGCAGCAAAACATCCAGTCATCCCGGTAGTTCTTGGTCCCCCTTTCTTAGAAGATATAGGTAAGCAGTGGCATCCTGACAGAGGAGACGCATATGTATAAGAATAACATTAGATGTAAATGTTTGTATGATTTTTTTGAATCAACCCAATATGTTCAATTGTTTGTGTTTCTTGATAGAAGGCATTGCACTTTGCAAATGACCAGCATCCCCTGAGGAAGCCCGACACATGGGCGAAACATGTTGGGAAGTCCACCACATATTGCTGTGTTGTTGAAACCGTAATTAATTGTACTAGCCATCTTTGTATCTCCCCCTTTTTCCCTTCTTTTAATGAATGAATTCTTATTTTGCTTCTCAAAATAAAATAATTTTTTATATTCTATATTTGATATCTTTTTCATATTATTTGCACCTATAAAGTCCCAATTCCTTTGTTTTTTTACTATCTAATTCTGGAATGTGGTGATAGAAACCAACTGGTGTGTTCGTGTTCATAAAAACTTTTAGACACCTGTATGTCTATTAAAATTTACATAAAAACGTCTGCATCCAGAGGCGCCTCTCTCCTTGTTTTCTCTGCAGCTCCTTGGAACCTGGTTTCTGTTCCTATATGATGGCAGCCCTGAATGCTTTGGACTTTTAACCCCTCCATATCACTCTGCACATGGACTTTAGAGCCCTTTCACACCGAGCCACCCATAGCGTCGGCGGTAAAACGCCGCTATTTTTAGCAGCGTTTTACCGTCGGATTAGTGGCGCATTTTGGCCACTAGCGGGGCGCTTTTACCCCCCGCTAGCGGCCGAGAAAAGGTTAAAACGGCCCGCAATGTGACGCAATATCGGCGTTTTGCCGGCGGTATCCCAGCGCTGCCCTATTGATTTCAATGGGGAGCAGCGGTGGAGGAGCGGTAAACACACTGCTCCTTCACCGCTCCAAAGAAGCTGCTGACAGGACTTTTCCTGACGTCCTGCCAGCGCTGCGGTGTGAAAGCCCTTGGGCTTTCACACTGGAGACAATGCTGCAGCTGTTTGAGGGCGGATTGCAGACGCTATTTTTAACGCTATAGCGCCTGCAAAACGCCCTCAGTGTGAAAGGGGTCTTAATAGACTGTGCATTTATTACAGATTTTTTATTGTTATTGGGTATTTATGGTTCCAAGTTTTTGCGCCTCTTTTTAACAGGATGCACCAATCACAGTATCTTCTATAGCAATTGAGACCTATAATAAATGCCTGTGACACCTGTTGCCATGCCCAGACAAGAATGTAGCGAAGGTTAAATATGGGGGCTTTCTTCAAAGAGGTAATACAATCTTTTATTTTGGATACGGCATTCAGAGATTCAGCTTAAAGTGTGTGACAAACAGCCCCTGTCGATTATTGATGGTGTATATCTGCCACATATGAGATTCTTAAGGTAAATGGGGGCAGTGAGAAGTCTGTAGGCAGCAAGGGGTTAAGCACTGGCCACACCTTGCTTCCCACCTGGGGTTTAATTTTGACTTACCTGAGTTTAATCAGTTGTGGTACTGAGAGAGAACATGCATGCAGGACTGAAGCAGACTCAGTGAGGTCTATTTATTAGCCAGGAGGCTTACATTTTTTTTGATGGACTTTTGCTTTGAGACCAGGGCCGATCTTAGGGTCACAGACGCCTGGGTGCAGAAATATTTCTGGCGCCCCCACGTGGGCGTGGTCATCTTTACCAACTCCTCCCCTTTACAAATGTTACTATGGCAACAATTCAAACACAGAGATGCTCTCATAATTAGTCTTTGTTACCCTAGGATCCTCCCATGATCTTTTAACAATAAAGAAAATACAGGAAGAGCGTACACTAATGAGACCTGGAGGGGAATCTCTCTGATGCACACAGAGAGGGCTTCTGTTAGAGAGTCTGTTAGAAAGAGCCCCCAGACATAGTACAGGAGATGGTCAGAGACTGTAGACATGATACAAGAGACGATCAGAGACTGCAATCATAGTGCAGGAGATGGTCAGAGACTGCAGACATGGTACAGGAGATGGTCAGAGACTGTAGACATATTACAGGAGATGGTCAGAGCTTGCGGACATACTACAGGAGACGGTCAGAGACTGGAGATATAATACAGGAGATGGTCAGAGACAGCAGACATAGTACAGGAGATGGTCAGAGACTGCAGACATAGTACAGGAGATGGTCAGAGACTGCAGACATAGTACAGGAGACGGTCAGAGACTGCAGACATAGTACAGGAGACGGTCAGAGACTGCAGACATAGTACAGGAGACGGTCAGAGACTGCAGACATAGTACAGGAGACGGTCAGAGACTGCAGACATAGTACAGGAGACGGTCAGAGACTGCAGACATGATACAAGAGATGGTCAGAGACTGCAGACATGTTACAAGAGATGGTCAGAGACGGCAGACATAATACAGGAGATGGTCAGAGACTGCAGACATACTACAGGAGACGGTCAGAGACTGGAGATATAATACAGGAGACGGTCAGAGACTGCAGACATACTACAGGGGATGGTCAGAGACTGCAGACATACTACAGGGGATGGTCAGAGACTGCAGACATACTACAGGAGATGGTCAGAGACTGCAGACATACTACAGGAGATGGCCAGAGACTGCAGAAATGTTACAAGAGATGGTCAGAGACTGCAGACATAGTACAGGAGATGGTCAGAGAATGGGGACATACTACAGGAGATAGTCAGAGATTGCAGACATGGTACAGGAGATAGTCAGAGATTGCAGACATGGTACAGGAGATGGTCAGAGAATGCGGACATACTACAGGAGATGGTCAGAGATTGCAGACATGATACAGGAGACGGTCAGAGACTGCAGACATGTTACAAGAGATGATCAGAGACTGCAGACATGTTACAAGAGATGATCAGAGACTGCAGACATGTTACAAGAGATGATCAGAGACTGCAGACATGTTACAAGAGATGGTCAGAGACTGCAGTTCCTATGGACGTTAGTAAATAATGGCCTATCGGCCCTCTCACCTGACCCAGCGATACAGTGACAACTGTTCCTCTGATCAGGAGTCTGCTCACTCTGAATTGCCTGTGGCGACTCCGTTGGGTAGCACCCAGATCTGTATTCTGAGAATGACTCCATTCCTTTCTACGCCAGGGATGGCACTAGGCTGTGTGGCTTTCCCTCTGGTGGCGCAGGGCAGCGGGGTTCTCTCTCTGATGGTGTTCCCTCAGCACTGTCCTCTCCCTCTGAAGTCCTGGGTGTACTTCCCTGAAAGCTTTCCCGGGCTCCTGGCTCTCTCTCTCTCCCATTCAGCTGAGCATGCTGTGTGGGCTGCAGTTTCCGTGTTACAGTGGGGCTGCCAGTCCTCCGGACTACATATCCCACAATCCTCTTCTTTGCTGCATTTTTTTTTCTTCCCTGGACGATATGAAGGCGGGGGAAGAAACACAGTGCGCCGCTCACTAGTACAGTAGCGCGCGTGAAGAGGAGAGGGAGAGGGGTGTCGTCCGGTGTGGTAAAACATGGTATCATCCCCCCTCCACAGCTATAGTCACCCCTCAGTACAGACCCCCCTCCACTAAGTATAAACCCCCCTCGGTCAGTGAAGACCCCCCACTAAGTATAAACCCCTCCCTCAGTACAGACCCCCCCAGGACAAAACACCCCCCTCTATCAGTATAGACCCCCCTCAGGACAAACCACCCCCCTCCATTAGTACAGATCCCCCCGGGACAAACCATCCCCCTCCATTAGTACAGACCCCTCGGGACAAACCCCCCCTCCATTAGTACAGACCCCCCCAGGACAAACCACCCCCTCCATTAGTACAGACCCGCCCAGGACTAACCACCCCCCATTAGTACAGACCCCCCAGAACAAACCACCCCCCTCCATTAGTACAGACCCCCCCTGGACAAACCACCACCCCTCCATTAGTACAGACCCCAGGACAAACCACCCCCCAGAACAAACCACCCCCCTCCATTAGTACAGACCCCCCAGACAAACCACCCCCCTACATTAGTACAGACCCCCCAGACAAACCACCCCCCTACATTAGTACAGACCCCCCCAGAACAAACAACCCCCCATTAGTACAGACCCCCCCAGAACAAACCACCCCCCCACCATTAGTTCAGACCCCCAGGACAAACCACCCCCCCACCATTAGTACAGACCCCTCCAGAACAAACCACCCCCCCTCCATTAGTACAGACCCCCCCAGGACAAACCACCCACCCTTATTAGTACAGACCCCCAGGACAAACTACCCCCTCCTCACCATTAGTACAGACCCCCCCCAGGACAAACCACCCCCCTCCATTAGTATAGACCCCCCTGGACAAACCACCCACCCCTTCATTAGTACTGACCCCCCCAGGACTAACCACCCCCCCTCCATATAGTACAGACCCCCCCAGGACAAACCAACCCCCCTTAGTACAGACCCCCCCAGGACAAACCAACCCCCCTCCATTAGTACAGACCCCCCAGGACAAACCACCCCCCTCCATTAGTACAGACCCCCCAGGACAAACCACCCCCCTCCATTAGTACAGACCCCCCAGGACAAACCAACCCCCTCCATTAGTACAGACCCCCCCAGGACAAACCACCCCCCTCCCTTAGTACAGACCCCCCAGGACAAACCAACCCCCCTCCATTAGTACAGACCCCCCCAGGACAAACCACCCACCCCTTCATTAGTACCGTCCCCACAGAACAAACCACCCCCCCTCCATAATTATAGACCCCCCACGACAAACCCCCCTCCATTAGTATAGACCCCCTGGGAAAAACCACCCCCTCACCATTAGTACAGACCCTCCCAGGACAACCCCCCCTCCATTAGTATAGACTCCCCCAGGACAAAACCCCCCCTCCATTAGTATAGACCCCCCCAGGACAAACCCTCCCTCCATTAGTATAGACCCCCCCCAGGACAATCCCCCCTCCATTAGTATAGACCCCCCAGGACAACCCCCCCTCCATTAGTATTGACCCCCCTCCATTAGTATAGACCCCCGACAAACCACACCCCCTCCATTGAGCTAATTAAAAAACACCCGGGCGTCAGCTGGAGAGGAGAGGACAGTGTGCAGCCGTGCTGCCCGGGTGGAGAACAGAGCGTGTCAGGCTTGGGCATCAGGCGGGAGTTGCACACAGGAGGAGAAGAACTGCCTGCAACACGGGTACGGACCGCCCCCACCCCCCCCAGTGAAGTCACTGCACGGCTGGTCTCTCTGCACACAGAGACACAGCCGCTCCGATCTCCAGCTATCTCCGCTCTCCTCCTCTGACAGGAGGAGGGAGGGGGGGATGGGCATCGTCAAAAAACAAAGCGGCGGCGGCTGCGGTGACCAGCAGAGAGAGCCACCTACGGACAAGGAGAGGAGGAAGAGAAGGGAGGGGAGCACACTGGCGCTGCAGAGACCCCACCTCTGTGGCGCCCGGGTGCACTGCACCCCGTCCAGGATCGGCCCTGTTTGAGACTATGTTTTCTACCCCTGCTGTTGCTGTTTTACTGACCAAATAAACATGGGCAGGAAGCCCTTAACCTTGCACATGGCTGAATTACCTCTCTGAGAACTCTCTACTTGGTATTAAACCTAAAACCAAAAATGTATTTAATTGTATCTTACCAATCCTTAGATGTGGTGGCTGCATTTGTTTTCTTTTTGTTTTCACCTGGTGATCTGGCCAGTAACACACTGCCTTTATTAGAATGCTGGGTGAATGAACACAGACGCACCTTACAGCAGCGTTAGTCTGTCTTTTTTTCTTTTTTCGCATGTAAAGCGCCTCTCCTGTCACTCCATTGTGAAAACCCGAGGGCTTTTACACTGGAGCGGTGCGCTGGCAGGACGCTAAAAAAAGTCCTGCAAGCAGCATCTTTGAGGCGCTTTAGGAGCGGTGGATATACCGCTCCTTAAGCGTCCCTGCCCATCAAAACCAATAGCCAGCGCCAGCAAAGTGCCACTTCAGCGGCGCTTTGCATGTGCTTTTAACCCTTTTTTGGCTGCTAGCGGGGGTTTAAAGTGCCCCGCTAGTGACAAAAAGCACCGCTAAGATGACGGTAAAGCGTCGCTAAAAATAGTGGCGCTTTACCGCCGATGCCCCAGCTCCTCAGTGTGAACGTGCCCTAAAGGTGAAAAAAAAAAATACATAAAGGCTAAGTTTACTTAAAAAAAAAAATCAGCACAAGGAATAATAGTAACCTTTAGGCTGCATTCACACCTGAGCGTTTCAAAGTCGCGCATTTTTTGCCATGTTTTTGCCACGATTTTGTACAGATCACCAATGTAAAAGGCAGAAAAATGCCTGTAATCTGCCCCAAAGCAGCTCATGTTCTTTTTTGAGCTCAGGGCGTTTTTTCAGGCGTTTTGCTTCAGGTGACAAAAAGCTCAGATGTGAACAGGTGCCATTGAAATGAATGGGATTTTGGTTATTGGGCATTTTACGAGCATTTTATTAGCTGAAAACGCTCAGGTGTGAATGCAGCCTCATGTCCCGTACACACGATCTGAAAATCGGACGATAGATCGTCCGACTTTTTTCACTTAATAGTCGCAAGTAGAAATTGAATAGGTTACTAAAGTCACGAAAATTCTTGTACGACAGAAAAAAAAAAAATCGGAAGTGATGTCATGTGTTGTAATGTATTTGTATTGTATTTTCGGACAACAACTGTACTGACTAAACAAAAATCATATGATCTGGTATCATACAAGGAAAATTTTTGTGCTTGTCCCCAATCATCAGTCCCCAGTTACAGTAGAACTTTACTCAAAGTGACCTACGTGCTGTCTGCCACCCAGCCTCGACAGGTAGATCTTTTGTGAGGAAGATAACAAAATCCTTCTCCAGACCATGACTCTGAAGCAGTGTCCTTCAACAGGTTTGCCTCCTCAGCAATTCTCCTAAGCCCCCCAGCCCAGCAACTTCTGAGCCCCAAACTGTAGTCTCTTATCTGAGTGATTCTTCTCCTAGTGGTAGTAGCTTGGGAGTGCTGGAACCCTCCCTGATGAAGAGAGAACAATTTGCTCAGGGCACCATCCCTTATCACCTTTGCAGCCATCTTCTGGATGCCCTGATCATACCAAAACAATCAACAGCCACACCACTCACTATAGGGGAGCCAATAACTACATTTATCTAACAGCCTAGCTGGGAGGTGCTACACATGAATGAAGGATGGACAAATGATTGAAAAGTGCACCTCCTCCATTAATATAACTTGAAGGTAAGAGAGATGTGCTAAAGGAGTTTTAAAAAGAAAATATGCTACAGCAGACGCTCCCTCAATGCCAATGCTTCTAACTATATTATTATTTCCATATAACCACGTTTTACTACCAGCCAACCAACATTTTACTGAAGAGAATGAAATTACAATATATTAGAGACCAAATTTGATAAGGCTCAAAATAATATATCTGTTAGCACATCTAATATGATCCACAAACCGTCTGCACTTTGGTAAATACATGTGTTTTTGGTGTCTAGCTGCTTGTATTTTACATGTATCTTGTATACATGTATTTTAGTGTATCTCCTTCATATTAAAATAACTCCATCACAGCAGGAATTATGGAAAATGATACAGTTGTGAGTTGAGATGTATGGAAGTTTCATTTTAGGACAAATATAACCAGACTTACAGATGAGTATTGCTTCTAAATGGTTTATGACAGGTCATTTACAGCAGAACAGCATTAAGAGGCTTTGCAGACTCTGCTAATAGGGTTTGACAGCTTTGCTTTGCTCCTAGCTTGAGGTTGTTTTTTTGTAGTTTGTGCTTTAACTGGATTCGTTTTATTTCTCAATGTGTATCTCCCTTGGCTGCCCACACAAACATGTGTCTTCAGCATTTTGGAGAAACAAGGACAGCACTGTGTGCAATAAGACTTCCCTATTCTCTGCACACAGTTTGGGCTTATCAGACCTTTAATCTATAAACATCTAAGTAAGACCTGGATTTCGTAAATGGATTACAATCCCGATGTTTATCATTTTCTCTTACAGCAGCTGCAATAGGCATGATATCTGGATTTCTACAGACCCAATTCCTTTTATAACAACTAAAAAATGTATACAGCGGGAGCATGAATCACACAAAAATATTTGTTTACTTATACAAAATTAAAATCACACACCATGGTACATGAAAACCTTCTGGGTGGTTGGATAACTGGCTACTGAGACATTCATCATGTACACTAATATTGACATGACCTCCGGAAGATTTTACCCCCCTTCACGAGCAGGCCATTTATTCGGCACTGTGCTATTTTAACTGGTAATTGCGTGCACATGCAGTGCTGTACAGAATCAAACTTTATATAATTTTTTTTCACACTAAGAGAGCTTACGTTTGGTGGTATTAGATCACCACTGGGTTTTTTTTTTTTTTTTAAATATATAAAGGAAAAAAGACCATTTTGTAAAGAAAAGACAAACAATATTTTTTACTTTCTGCTATAAAACATATCCAATAAAATAAATTTTTTAAATCTTATTTCATAGATTTTGGCCAAATTGTATTCTGCTACAATAAGTGTATATTGATTGGTTTGCGTGAAAGTTAGTGTCTGAAACTTATGGTATACTGTATATCATTGCTGCTCAACCTGTGGCCCTCCAGCTGTTGCGGAACTACAAGTCCCATCATGCCTCTGCCTTTGGGAGTCATGCTTGTAACTGTCAGCCGCTTGCAATGCCTCATGGGACTTGTAATTTTGCAACAGCTGGGGTGCCACAGGTTGAGCACCCATGCTGTATATACTGGAATTTAAATTTTTTTTAATATACTACTAATGGCGACGATCAGCTACTTATAATGGGACTGCGATAGTGCAGTGGACAGTCTGACACTAACTGACGCTGGGGGAACTGACTAACTCACTTACATTACCAGTGACAAAAAAAAAGTGATCAGTGATAATACCAGCCCTCAAAAATTCCACTCACCTGCTTGAATTTTGCGAGTGGATTTTGAGGGCTGGCGAGCTATGGCTGCCTTGTTGTCAGAAATACCGAGCGTGTGTACACAATTCCGACACACAAAAGTCCATGCATGCTCGGAATCAAGCAGAAGAGCCGCACTGGCTATTGAACTTCATTTTTCTCAGCTCGTCGTACGTATTGTACGTCACCGCGTTCTTGATGTTCGGAACTTCCGACAACATTTGTGTGACCGTGTGTATGCAAGACAAGTTTGAGCCAACATCCGTCGGAAAAAAAATCCATGGTTGTGTTGTTGAAATGTCCAATCGTGTGTGCGAGGCATAACAGGTTCATGTAAATGTGCACTACATGGTGGCATCATCACGATGCCACCATGCAGTGCACATTTACATGAACTTGTCTGCTTTAAGAAAATATATAATGTTTGTAGGGGAGTTGATGAAATCTTCAGGCTTAAATAGATTTTTTAAGTATGGGTTAAAAAATAGCTCTGGCAGCAAAAGGGTTAATCCTGCACAGATCAGACAGTGTGCTGCTCTCCCGTAGTGGACAAGCTGTGGAGCCTATTGACAAGGAGCAGGTCTCCTTCAGGGGGCCTTTAATAGGGATGAGCCGAACACCCCCCAGTTCGGTTCGCAGCAGAACATGCGAATGGGCAAAAAATTTGTGCGCGCACCGTTAAAGTCTATGGGACGCGACTGTGAAAAATCAAAAGTGCTAATTTTAAAGGCTTATATGCAAGTTATTGCCATAAAAAGTGTTTGGGGACCTGGGTCCTGCCCCAGGGGACATGTATCAATGCAAACAAAAAGTTTTAAAAACGGCAGTTTTTTCGGGAGCAGTGATTTTAATAATGCTTAAAGTGAAACAATAAAAATGAAATATTCCTTTAAATATCGTGCCTGGGGGGTCTCCTTAGTCTGCCTGTAAAGTAATGCATCTTTCCCATGTTTAAAACTGCTCGCAGCTGTAATGTATTGTCGGATCCCGGTAATATAGATAAAAATCATTGAAAAAAATGGCATGGGTTCCCCCCCTCCAGTCAATTACCAGGCCCTTTGAGTCTGGTATGAATATTAAGGGGAACCCCGCACCAAAAATTACAAAAAAAAGGCATGGGGGTTCCCCAGGCACTATATACTCTGAACAGCAATATATATACTATACTGCCTGCCCTATATAATCTGCAGAAAAAATGTCCCTTAGGTGTTGGCGGTGCCAGAACACAGTAACCCCTCACAGATACTCTTGTTGGGTGCAGTAACGGGCCCTGCTCTGAAATATATCAAAAATTGTAATTACATGGCCCTGTTAAACAGGGGCAGAAAAATTGGGCCTTTGGTTTTGGTGGTGCCAGAACACTGTAAACCCTCAGTTACTCTTGTTGGGCGCAGGAATGGGCCCTGCTGTGAAATATTATATCAAAAATTTTATTTACATGCCCCTGTTAAACAGGGGCCAAAAAATCGGGCCTTTGGTTTTGGTGGTGCCAGAACACTGTAAGCCCTCACAGTTATTCCCCGTACACACGGTCGGACATTGATCGGACATTCCGACAACAAAATCCATGGATTTTTTCCGACGGATGTTGGCTCAAACTTGTTTTACGTACACACGGTCGCACAAAGTTGTCGGAATTTCCAATTGCCAAGAACGCAGTGACATACACCACGTACGACGAGACTAGAAAAGGGCAGGTCCGAACCAAGCGTGGCACCCTTTGGGCTCCTTTTGCTAATCTCGTGTTAGTAAAAGTTTGGTGAGAGACGATTCGCGCTTTTTCAGACTCGTGGCTTTCAGATCGTTTTCTGCTGTTCAGTTTGTGCTTTTGGGTTTGTATCTGGTCTTCAGTGCGTGCAGCAAGCTACGCGTGACTCTTGTCATTGTGTTCTTGTTCGTTCGTTACTGTTTTTCAGGCCGCTCTTCACAGGCCTTGCTGTTCTTCAGCGCGTTCTGTTACTTCGCTCTGAGCAGCCGACCGTTTTCTAGCCATGTTGCGTATACGTACTCCTCGTAGAGTTCGTGCTGTGCGGGGGCTTGGTGTTGGGGTCCTTACCTTGACACAAGTCCAGTCCATGAACAGGGTGGGGAGGAGTTCATGGACCAAGAATTGGTTGCTTCAGCGTAAACAGGTCTGTCATATGCCTTTGCTCCGTGAGATCCATGAGAATAATCCTGATGACGGACCCCGTATTTCACCGTTTGTTAGCTTTGCTGACCCCTTATATTAGCAGGCAGGATACCTGCATGAGGCAAGCCATCACTCCGGAGCAGAGGCTAGTCGCCACCCTGCGGTACTTGGCGACGGGGAGAAGCCTGCAGGACCTTAAGTTCTCGACAGGCATCTCCCCCCAGGCTCTGGGGATCATTATCCCGGAGACCTGTTCTGCCATCATCCAGGTCCTGCAGAAGGAGTATATTAGGGTAAGATTTATCCTTTAATATCACATTTTATTGTATTTAATGTTTGATAATATATTGTATTTCTTTCCTCATTCCCTAATTACCATGATTGTAATATGCTGTGAATGTCCCCTTTGTCCTCATGCATGCTGGATTTTTATGTACTTATTTTTTTTGTCCTTCATACATATTTGCCTTCACTTACCTCCCCAGCATGGTCTCCTGGCCCTATATTCACCTCATGTAGTCGCTTAACAATGTATTTTATCAGCCGGCGACTTCAGGGCACCCATGCGAACATCATTACTCATTATGCAGGAAGTTTTTTTGAGTTGCTTAAAGAATGTTCATTCATGAAAAGCATACAGCTCCTTACATCTCAATATCACTTTGAATTTTTGCATTTTTTCATCCATTCCCCGTCATTATTTAATTGCCATTTTTGAAGATATCATTTCAGTCTATTGGGTGCCCTGTCTTTTCTTTCTCTTTTGAGAACTATATACACTGTCCTCTTATTTGCCCCCTGCAGCCTCATATTGTGCATTGATATCCTGAAATTGCCCTGGGATCTCCTCACACCTGCCCCTGGTGACCGGCAGAGTTTACAGTAGCGATACAGGTATAGCCACCTGTCCCTGAGGAAGCCATTTTAGGCGAAACATGTAGGACTTCTGATTACCTGCTTACAAGATTGGCCATCACGCTCCTAAGCTAGGTCTTGCAAGACTGCTACAAGTTGTTTTTAACTTCCTTATTTTTGTGCACACCAGTGTTATGTAATACTGTACAAATTTATCGTTTTAAACTTGTTAATAAAACTTTTTACTTTTATATCCTATGTACTTCAGTTTACTTTTGGCACCGTAATAATCCCCTTATCTCTGGCCCAATTTCAATTCATTATTTACAAACTGTGTTTGATATTGCGTTCAGATGGGGTGAAATCACCCCAGGAAAACCCAAGTTTTGAAGATGCACACAAATTGCCGAATGTCAACATGTGCTACCTGCCATCATGGGGGATCAAGGGACGTGTTTTTGGGGTGCAACCCCTTCCTCACAGCTACTTTATTATTGGGGAAGGGGTTGCACCCCCAAAACGCGTCCATTGATCTCCCGTGATGGCAGATAGCACATGTTGACACACTGTGTGCATCTTCAAAATTTGGCTTTTCGCAAATATGTCAAAAAATGGTAAAAATTTTTAGCTCACAAAAAACCAAAGGGATTTGGAGATGTTTTAAACTCTCCCTAAAACATCAATGATGTTCTTCATTTTTTTTTTTTTGAACATCATTGATGTTTTTCAGGATGTTTTCCAAGTCCCTATTACACCCCATAATCTCCCCGATTAGGATCTGTGCACTTTCAGAGGTGAAATGATCTGGATCCACAACATCACGATCACCTAAAAAGATAGAAACAAAAACACACAATGTATTATAAATATGCCGGCATCCATCTCTTACCTGAGCCTGTGGTCACAGACACTCACCTGTTGTGGTGACAATTTCCACCACGTCTTCCTCCTCCTGCTCTGCTTGGGTGGATTTCCCCTTCTTCCAGAGGTGGGGGGTCTGTGGTCTCCTCGGATGAGGGGTGTCCTCCGAGTCTTTTCTCCCCTATGTAAAAAAAAATAGGTATACTTAGCACACAGATATTTGATGGTAGAAATAGGAATATGAAACATTGCTTGGAAGTGGGGTACAATTGTTTATTTTGGCAGAGTTCCAAGATGTAGAATTTTTATTGTCCTTTGTCAAGCTTCAATACTTTACCTGTTTTGTACAAGCTTCACAGATGGAGACACCCCTATAGTATACACTGGAGCACCTGTGTGGCCCCCCTAATAAAAAGGGTGTTCTTGTGTCCCACACTAGTGCTCCAGAGTCCAGATGTGAAAACTGCTAAGTGTCCTCTCCTTACACAGAATCTAGTTTGCATTTCATTCTAGTTACAAACCCATCTACACAACCAAATTATTTTCAGACAAGTAGACCATAAAAAATGTGGGCAAATGCATATGGCCAAAACAATGCTGTTTTCTAGGCCGAACGAACAATGTTTTATACGAACGAATAATGTGCCAATGAACATGAAAATTGCCATTTTAAACTGGACAACAGTTAAGAAAAGCACATGGAGCAGCACGAACGTAATAAACATAAAGAATAGGAACACAGCACTACTCACTTTTTTGCAGCACTCTCCAGATCCTTCTGTACTGCTCATGCTCTCTTAATTTGAAGTCCGACCACCACTTCCTGAGCTGATCTTTCAATCGTCCTACCCCGAAATTCCGGTGCAGACTCTTGACCACTTTCGCCATGATCTTGGCCTTTTGGACATTGGGGTTGGGGTAAGGTCCATACTTCCCGTCATAGTCGGCCTTCTTCAGGATGTCGACCATCTCCAACATCTCCCCAAAGGACATATTTGAGGCCTTAAATCGTCTCCTCCTGGATCGGGACGTTTCAGGCTCCGGGCTTTCCTCCTCCTCCTCCTCGTTGCTGTAATTAGCACGCATCTGCTGTGTCTCCGCCATGTGCTCTTCCCCCACTGCGCTGAACGAGAAGGGGCGGGGAATAGAATAGAAAGAACGTCAGGGGCAGGTGGAGTTTCACGCATGCGCAGTGTCTATAAAGCGTAACACGCGTGAGTAGTACGTACGATCTGTGAGCGGAGGAAGGAGTATCGGAGGAGCCGATCGTGATAACGAAAGGTAAGATCTAAACTTGGGCCTATACTGCTTCTAGATTGAGGCCTATATTGTAACAAGATTAGGAGAGTTTTGCCTGACATTAGGGTTTGTCTCGTGTTGTGTCTTGCAGATAAAATGGATGGCTTCAATGACCACAACTTCCTCCCCCTGTTCATAGATAAATACAGGGAGCTGCCCTGTCTGTGGCAGGTGAAACACCCTCATTATAATCATAAACAAAAGAGGCAGGCAGCTCTGGAGAAACTGCTGGAGTTGGTGACGCCGGTGGTCCCCACAGCAAACATCCCCTATTTAAAAGCCAAAATTGGTGGCCTGAGAAGCACTTATCTTAGGGAGCGCAAGAAGGTCACGGATTCCCAGAGATCAGGAGCTGCAGCAGATGACATTTATGCCCCCAGGCTGTGGTACTATGAGAGACTGCGATTTCTGTCAGACCAGACTGGAGTCAGGGAATCCCTCTCAACCCTTCCTTCCACTCTTCCTTCCACCCTATCTTCCACCCCAGCTGAGGCTTCCGATGTCCAACCTGGGACTTCCAGCCAGGAAGAAGTGAAGGAGCCCAGCTTGAGCCAGGTATAGCATTGTTCTACAGATTTCTTGTCAATAAAGAAATGATGTTTACTAGATGTTATTATTGATCACTAACTGATGATTTAATAACGGCGTTTACATATCAATAGACAGTAGTGGACAAATATAATTGGGACAAGAATGAAAAACGCTGGGCTCAGAAGGATAGTCTTTTATATTTGTTAACATTCAATTTGCAACAGTCATGAGATGAAAATTGTGCGTGATTGATGAAGAAAAAAATAAAACTATGTCCCTTTTTCATACACAGGAAGATCTCAGCCAGGACGAGGCTGTGGGATGTGGCACACAGGAGGAGGCTGTGGAATGTGGCAGCCAGGAGGAGGCGGGGGTTAGTGGCAGCCAGGAGGAGGTGGGGCTAAGTGGCAGCCAGGAGAAGCCTGGGACCAGTAGGAGCCTGACAGGATCGCAGGTTCCTCCCCTCCGCCTTCCAACCAAAAGACCCAGGAAGGGGAGTCATGTGCAGGATTCAGCTCTCAGGGTCATTCAGGAGGCTTCTGCGTCCCTCAGAGCCACCCCACTCCTGAAGAGGCCTTTGCCTGCATGGCTACCACCAAACTGCAGGGCATGCAGGAGGGCCAACGCCAGCTGTGTGAGGACCTTCTTTGTAAAGTCTTAACTAAGGGGGTGAGGGGCAAAATCACACCCAATACCCACCTGAGTGAGTTGGAACATCCTCCTCCTCCCCCTCCTCCTCCTCCTGCCACAACTACACCACCACAGCCACAGGGTGGAAGGAAGCATGGAAGGAAGACCAGAGAGTGATGACCCTGGGTTCAGTCTGGTCTGGCAAAAGATGCAGTCTCTTGTATGACCACAGCCTGGGGACACAGATGTCATCTGCTGCTTTCATGATCTCTGGGACTTCTGGACCAGACTGCACTCCCTTAGATAAGGACTCCTCAGGCCACCAATTTTGCAGTAAAATAATTTATGTCTGCCCTGGGGTCAAAGGCTTCACCAATTTCTGCTGTTTCTCCAGTGTTGCCTCCCTCTTTGTTTGGTTATGAGCCCTTAATAAAGGTTTTTTGGTTTAAATTATACTCGTCTATGTGTGTTTTCCTTCAAAAAGGACAGTTTGTTTGTGAGTAGGCAGGTACATTTCAAAAATACAATGTGAAATTAACAAGAGACACCAACACCAAGCAACCTCCTTGAGATTAAATAATACAAGATAATAATGGTGTTGTGGTAACTTGACACACAAAACACACACAAAAATATTCTGGATGTTAAATAACTTTAAAAAAAAAATAACAACAAGATCAGCCTTGAAAAAAATACAAACCAAAAAAAATAAATAAAAAAATCACATCAGGCTTGAAAAAAAAAAACACAAAAAAAAATGATATAGATTTTTGGTCAGATGTAACAAATCATAATATATTGAGGGAATCACGATAAATAAGAAAGAAAGAAGTTTGTGAGAACTCTGTGTGAATATCAGCCGCAAAACTACTTTGTTCTTCCTGCATTATAAAGAAGAAGAGAGTGCTGTATTAAACAATTTGAAAAATTGCAGCCTGACGAAAGTGCTCTATCCATTCCAAACGCTAAATTTACCAGACCGAGCTGTTCCGTCTCGGAATTTCTTCTGAGCATGCGTGGCACATTGTGCGTCGGAATTGTCCACACATGGTCGGAATTGACGCGATTGGATTTTGTTGTCGGAAAATTTTATAGCCTGCTCTCAAACTTTGTGTGTCAGAAAATCCGATGGAAAAAGTCCGATGAAGCACACACACGGTCGGAATTTCCGACAAAACGCTCCGATCGCACATTTTCCATTACTCTTGTTGGGTGCAGGAATGGGCCCTGCTGTGAAACATTGTATCAAAAATTGTAATTACATGCCCCTGTTAAACAGGGGCAGAAAAAATGGGCCTTGGGTGGTGGTGGTGGTGCCACAACACTGTAACCCCTCACAGATACTATTGTTGGGCGCAGGAACGGGCTCTGCTGTGAAATATTATATCAAAAATTGTAATTACATGCCCCTGTTAAGCAGGGGCAGAAAAATTGGGCCTTTGGTGGTGGTGGTGGTGGTGCCCTAAACCAAAAATATTGTTGGAAGCTAAGGTTGAGGAGGATCAGGATAGTCAACATAGACAGTCTTCAAGGGATCCCACATCCACAGCAATGGGAAGGCCCCCAAGTCTGCTCTTGCCCCTAGATATTCCTGCACCATATAATGCAAATGCTGGCGATGGTTGCTTGAACCGATCAGACCTTGGCGCTGACGACTGAAAAATTGTTTAAAGGCACTGGTCAGCTGGCCACCTTCTCAACCGCTCTTCCTCTGAACGAAGCCTCAGCAACACGTTGTCCAGCACCAGGAAATGGTAACTTCCCAGGGTCTGGAAATGCATTAAACAAACCTTTCATCAAGGCCTTCTGAAGATGTTTCATCCTCTGCTTCCTCTGCAAAGGCAGGATGAGTTCTGCAACTTTACCCTTGTAACATGGATCAAGAAGTGTTCCCAGCCAGTAATGATCCCTCTCCTTGATACCACGAATCCTAGGGTCCTTTTGCAGAATCAGGGAGGCCATGCAGCATAAGTTTGCAGAGGCATTTGATTCTGAGTCCTCTGGGTCACTAAGGATCATATTATCCGTAACTACCTCCTCCCAAAAGAAGCCAAGCTCCCCTGACCCTGTCCTGGTGCCATACTCGCACAGGAATTCATTGATGGCCCTCTGCTGTGTGTGCAGCTGCTGCAGCATTGCCAACGTTGAGTTCCACCTGGTGAGCATTTCACAAATGAGGCGTTTGGTGGGCAGGTTGCATTCCCTTTGAATGTCAGCCAGCCGGGCACTGGCATTGTATGACCGGTGGAAATGACCACAGACTTTTCTGGCCTGCCTCAGGAGATCTTGTAAGCCTGGGGACCTGGTCAAGTACCGCTGCACCACAAAATTCAGGATGTGTGCCAAACATGGAACATGAATCAAGTGTCCCTGTCGGAGGGCGGAGAGAAGGTTGGTGCCATTGTCGCATACAACCATTCCTGGCTGAAGCTGGTGTGGCGTCAACCACCTCTGATCCTGCCCTGCAGAACTGACAGAATCTCTGCCCCAGTGTGGCACCTGTCCCCTAGTCCTGTCCCCAACTCAAGCACCGCATGGCATCTTTTAGCCTGACTGCTTGCAGAGCCCCTTGAATGCTTATGGAGCACTGCTGGTTACATAGTTACATAGTTAGTCAGGTTGAAAAAAGTCCATCCAGTTCAACCTTAAAAACAATAAATAAATAAAATAAAAAATAACGTACAATCCAATATACCCAATTTTATACGTTCAGTTGATCCAGAGGAAGGCAAAAAACCCCAGCAGAGCATGCTCCAATTTGCTACAGCAGGGGAAAAAAATCCTTCCTGATCCCCCAAGAGGCAATTGGATTTTCCCTGGATCAACTTTACCTATAAATGTCAGTACCGTTATATTATGTACATTTAGGAAAGTATCCAGGCCTTTCTTAAAGCAATCTACTGAGCTGGCCAGAACCACCTCTGGAGGGAGTCTATTCCACATTTTCACAGCTCTTACTGTGAAGAAACCTTTGAGTATTTGGAGATGAAATCTCTTTTCCTCTAGACATAAAGAGTGCCCCCGGGTCCTCTGGGTTGACCGTAAAGAGAATAACTCAACACCAAGTTCACTATATGGACCCCTTATATATTTGAACATGTTGATCATATCCCCCCTTATTCTCCTCTTCTCTTCTCTTTGGTTGCCCTTCTCTGCACTTTCTCCAGTTCCCCGATATCCTTTTTGAGAACTGGTGCCCAAAACTGAACTGCATATTCCAGATGAGGTCTTACTAATGATTTGAACAAGGGCAAAATTATATCTCTCTCTCTGGAGTCCATACTTCTCTTAATACAAGAAAGAACTTTGCTCATTTTGGAAACCGCAGCTTGGCATTGCATGCTATTATTGAGCTTATGATATACCAAAACCCCCAGATCCTTCTCCACCACGGATTCCCCCAATTGTATGATGCATGCATATTCTTAGCCCCCAAGTGCATAAATTTACATTTCTCAACATTAAACCTCATCTACCACATAGTCGCCCAATTAGACAGTGCATTGAGGTCGGCTTGTATTCCACTGCATAGCTTGGTGTCATCTGCAAAGACAGAAATGTTACTTTCGATCTCAGACCCAATATCATTTATAAAGATAATAAAAAGTAAGGGTCCCAGCACTAAACCTTGGGGTACACCACTGATAACCTTAGGCCATTCAGAGTAAGAATCATTAACCACTACTCTCTGAATTCTGTCTTTTAGCCTGTTTTCTATCCATTTACAAACTGATATTTCCTGTAGACTTTACCTTACACATGAGCCGCATGTGGAGAACTGTGTCGAACGCTTTTGCAAAATTCAAGTATACCACGTCTACAGCCACCCCTCTGTCCAAGGTTTTACTTACCTCTTCATGGTTCAGAGGACAAATCTGCAGCAGAGGCCATAGAGGAAGAAGAAGAGGAGGGGATGGAGGAGAGAGCTGTGGCAGAATCACCACCAACATTTTGGAGGCGTGGTGGCGGAACAAGCTCCAACAACACTGAACCCTGTCCTGCATCCTTCCCATTCTGCCAGGTAGCCAGTGCGCCGTGAAGAAAAGGTAACGTCCCTGCCCATGCCTGCTGGACCATGAGTCAGCGGTAATATGGAACTTACTGCTGACCGCCCTGTCCAACGAGGCCAAAACATTGCCTTCCTCATACCGATAAAGAGCCGGAATGGCCTACCGTGAAAACAAAAGGTATCTTGGGACCTTCCACTGAGGTACAGCACATTCCACAAATTCACGAAAGGCGGCAGAGTCTACCGGCTGAAAAGGCAGCAGTTGCAGTGCTAGCAATTTGGCCAAGCTAGCTTTTAGACACTAAGCATGTGGATGGCTGAGACCAAATATCTTATTATGGTTCAGCTACTGGGGTAGGGAAATTTGCCTGCTAAAATCAATTGGTGGTGTACTGCTAGAAGATTGGCTGCAAGCACTTGGGACACCTATTTCTATACCTTCATTCCTCTCAGTGCAGGTGTTTGGGAGTACTGGAGGTATAGTAGGGTTGGAGATCCCAGATGAGGAGCAAGGAGAAGTCTGCCTTTTTCTATGATGTGGGTCTTTCAAGTGCTGTTGCAACGGTCTGCATGGCAGTTTCATATGTCTGGTCAAGCATGTGGTGCCCAAGCAACTGCTGTTCTGGCTACACTTGATCTGCTTCAGACATAGGTTGCAAACAGCAACGGTGCGATCTGCTGCACACGTGTCGAAAAAGGCCCACACCAAGGAACTTCAGTCAGCGGGGAGTCAGCTGCACCCCCCACCTGCGGAGCTCTGCGGTGTGATGCAATAGGGTGGCTGCCCTTAAGCTGCCCCCTAGAGGACATCCTACCTTGTTGGAGTTGTGCCTCCTCCTTCTCTCTTCTCTCAGGCACCCAAGTACAGTCAGTGACCTCATCATCCCCTCCCTCCTCGTCACTGGAGCAATCTTGGCAGTATGCTGCAGCTTAGGGAACATGATTGCCAGTTTCTTGTCCTTCTGAAGCACCCCCTCTCTCTAGGCTCACGTTACTCCTTTCCTCAACCTGTGAACCAACATCGGAGCCTTCAAATCACTGTGCATCCTCCAGCAGCATATAACCCACACTGTGGTCAAATAATTCTGGGGACTCCTCCGTGCATGATGGTGGGGCTACGGAAAGGAGTGAATGTGGACAAGCAACCGGTGGAATAGGCCGCTTTGGCAGCTGCGTTGGAAGACAAAGCCTGAGCCTGGGTGACAGAGGATGAGGAGGATGAGGACAGCTTCATTATCCACTCCACCGCCTCATCTGCATGTTGTGGCTCAATAACATGGCCAGCAGCAGAAAAAAATGACAAGCGTGCCCCAAGGCCACCTGCAGAGGATGCACCATGTCCAGGACCACCACTGTTGACTGTAGACACAAAGGTTGCTTGCCCTCTTTTAGTGGCCTATGAGCGTCTGCCTCTCCTTGGTGGCCTTCCGGATATGATATATTTTTTGTTTTGCAACACCACATTACACTGTATTATATACTGTGTACACCGCCTGAAGTGTATTAGAAACTATACACCACTGAATGCACTGTATATATAGGCTACACTGAATGCAGAGTATATACAGTATCTCACAAAAGTGAGTCCAGCCCTCATATTTTTGTAAATATTTTATTATATCGTTCCATGTGACAACACTGAAGAAATGATACTTTGCTACAATGTAAAGTAGTGAGTGTACAGCTTGTATAACAGTGTAAATTTGCAGTCCCCTCAAAATAACTCAAAACACAGCCATTAATGTCTAAACCGCTGGCAACAAAAGTGAGTACACCCCTAAGTGAAAATGTCCAAACTGGGCCCAATTAGCCATTTTCCCTCCCCGGTGTCATGTGACTCATTAGTGTTACAAGGTCTCAGGTGTGAATGGGAAGCAGGGGTGTTAAATTTGTTGTTATCGTTCTCATTCTCTTAAACTGGTCACTGGAAGTTCAATATGCCACCACATGGCAAAGAACTCTTTGAGGATCTGAAAAAAAGAATTGTCGCTCTACATAAAGATGGTCTAGTCTAAAAGAACATTGCCAAGACCCTGAAACTGAGCTGGACCCTGGTGGCCAAGACCATACATGGGTTTAACAGGACAAGTTCCACTCAGAACCGGCCTTGCCATGGTCGACCAAAGAAGTTGAGTGCACATGCTCAGCTCCATATCCAGAAGTTGTCTTTGGGAAATAGACGTATGAGTGCTACCAGCATTGCTGCAGCGGCTGAAGGGGTGGGGGTGTCAGCCTGTCAGTACTCAGACCGTTCGCTGCACACTGTATCATATTGGTCTGCATGGCTTTCGGCCCATAAGGGAAGCCTCTTCTAAAGATGATGCACAAGAAAGCCCACAAGCAGTTTGCTGAAGACAAGCAGACTAAAGACATGAATTACTGGTACCATGTCCTGTGGTCTGATGAGACCAAGATAAACTTATTTGGTTCAGATGATGTCAAGCGTGTGTGGTGGCAACCAGGTGAGGTGTACAAAGACAAGTGTGTGTTGCCTACAGTCAAGCATGGTGGTGGAATTGTCATGGTCTGGGGCTGGATGAGTGCTGCCGGCACTGGGGAGCTACAGTTCATTAAGGGAACCATGAATGCAACATGTACTGTGACATACTGAAGCAGAGCATGATCCCCTCTCTTCGGAGACTGGGCCGCAGGGCAGTATTCCAATATGATAACGACCCCAAACACACCTCCGGGACGACCACTGCCTTGCTAAAGAAGCTGAGGGTAAAGGTGATGGATTGGCCAAGCATGTCTCCAGACCTAAACCCTATTGAGCATCTGTGGGGCATCCTCAAAAGGAAGGTGGAGGAGCGCAAGGTCTGTAACATCCACCAGCTCTGTGATGTCGTCATGGAGGAGTGGAAGGGGACTCCAGTGGCACCCTGTGAAGCTCTGGTGACCTCCATGCCCAGGAGGGTTAAGGCAGTGCTGGAAAATACTGGTGGCCACAAAAAAATATTGACACTTTGGGCCCAATTGGACATTTTATCTTAGGGGTGTAATCACTTTTGTTGCCAGCGGTTTAGACATTAATGGCTGTGTGTTGAGTTATTTTGAGGGGACATCAAATTTACACTGTTATACAAGCTGTACACTCACTACTTTATATTGTAGCAAAGTGTCATTTCGTCAGTGTTGTCACATGAAAAGATATAATAAAATATTTACAAAAATGTGAGGGGTGTACTCACTTTTGTGAGATACTGTATATATATATCAAATACACTGCCACTAACTGAATAACCTGCCTGCTTAATCTAACTCAAGCTATCTCTCTGTCCACGCCAACAACACTACACAGGGCCGCTATGTAAGCAGCCTTATATAGTGTGGGACGTGGACTTTGTCCCCCCTGAGCCATGGTTGGCCAAAAGCACCCTGCCTTTGGCCAATTATGGCTCTCTCAGCAGAGCGCACTGTGATTGGCCAAAGCATGCAGGTCAGGTGCATGCTTTGGCCAATCATCATACAGCAATGCACTGCAATCTGGCAGTGTATTATGGGGCGTTCCACGGCGCTCAAACTTCCTGCGAACGCCCCATAATGAAGTGTGAGTGTGTGGCAGTGTGTGAGAGGGTTAACTAGCCTCATCCTAATAGAACATCCCCCTTCAGGCTGCAGATAACAGCCATTGATAGTCTAACCTTCCGCAGACAGCCTCCTATCTACAAATGCCAGGCTCCATCCAGAGGAAGCAGGGGGAGCTCTGTGGAAACCGTCCCTGCTTCACATTTTTGTTTAGTTTTCGTTCATTAACGAAAACTGAATTAATTTTCGTCCAGTGGACGAAAAAGTGCTGTAATTTTTGTTTTGTTTTCGTCACTGTAAAAATGCTGCTGACAAAAATTATGCCGAAAACTTTTTCGTTGACAAAGTTAACACTAATTATTAGCCACTGCCACCATTCCTGTGAGCAGAAACTTTTTTTTTGTGTTCCCACTTTAGCAAACACTATCGTGAGATTTATTCAACTTTACGTTAATTTGTCTCTCTTGATTTCACATCATTGTGGTATTTTTCCCTATTATTATTTTCTCTTTTTTTTCCCACAATCTTTCTATTCTTTCCTTTATTCTTCCTCCCACCCCCCCACCCCCCCCCCCATCTCATTTGGTCTGCCCTTTGTCCTACTCAGGCCTTGCCGCTCTCAGTCATTTTCTCTAAGTATTTCTCCGAGGTTTTAAACATTTTCCATTTTCCCCATATACTGTTATATCTTCCTAGTTGCTCCTTTTCACTGCTACATAGGAATTCCATTCTGCTATAGTATTCTATTCGCTTGAACCATTCCCTTACATCTGGTTTTTCTATGCTTAGCCACTTCTTTGGGATTAGTCCTTTTTCAGTGTTCAACAATATTGGTGTTAGGGTTTTTCTATATAGTTTGTCTGAAACTTTTGATTCATGAAATAAACACGTTTGCAGACTGTTTGTTGTCTTTTTTCCAGTTATTTCTTCTATGTATTCCAGGATTTCTTGCCAATATTCTTAAATTTTTGGACATTCCCACCAAATATGTGTAATTGTGGCCCTCTGTCCACATCCCCTCCAACACTGTGGGGATTTGTCCGGTTGATGTTTATGAATTTTTTTGGGCGTCAGGTACCATCTAACCAATAGCTTATAATTAATTTCTATTGTGTTTATGTCTGTTGCGTAATTATGTACTGTTTCAATCATTCTCTCAACTTGTTGGTCCTCTAGTTTCGTACCTATTTCTTCTTCCCATTTCTCTATGTAGGGAGGTGTCTATTGTCCTTCAAAGTCTCTCTGTATTCCATAAACTTTGGATATACCATGTTTTAATGGAGTTTGTACTCCACAGTGTGAGCAGGAATTAATGTTTTGTTGTACAATGTATTATAGAGGGGTCGCCTTTGAGCAATCATCCTTTGAGAAGAATTGTAGTCAACATATAGTGCCCGATTTTACACGATGGTGGGAAACAGATCTTTTGTGTGGGGGGGGGGGGTGCTCTGGGTGTTCATTTCATCATTTACCCTTCAATTAAGATTTTATCAAACACACCAAGGCATATATACTGTATGGGCAGCTTGTGTAACTGGAAGGGGGCAGATTCTGAGGGTACCATCTTAAGGCTCAGGTTCTAAGTGTACCTCTCTGCACAGCACCCGTTTATGACTCATAACATTTGTTTATGTTGATAATTTATATACATACATATATATAAGTTCTCCCAGATCGCGCCAAGGTTACCTACCTTGGCACTTTATCATTATGTAATGAGATAGCTCCCAATGTCATTGAACCTCCAACTAGACCCATTTTTTCATAATTTAAAGGGATATTATCCATCTCGCAGGTGTAACATGTGCCATCATAATGTGTACAGTAGGAGGAGGTCGTATACGTTTGAGTCCACTGTCACGAACCCCATATATCGGATGAAGCACTTCACCACTTGTGCGACCAAATTCATTGTGTATTTACTTGCACGTCCATGTGAAAAACAATACGTTGGATGGACCATACTTCCATTTTCTGTTATGCCCCGTACACAAGGTCGGACATTGATCGGACATTCCGTCAACAAAATCCTAGGATTTTTTCCGACTGATGTTGACTCAAACTTGTCTTGCATACACACGGTCACACAAAGTTGTCGGAAAATCCGATCATTCTGAACGCGGTGACGTAAAACACGGACGTCTGGACTATAAACGGGGCAGTAGCCAATAGCTTTCATCTCTTTATTTATTCTGAGCATGCGTGGCACTTTGTGTGTCGGATTTGTGTACACACGATCTGAAATTCCGACAACGGATGTTGTTGCCGGAAAATTTTATAGCCTGCTCTCAAACTTTGTGTGTTGGAAAATCCGATGGAAAATGTGTGATGGAGCCTACACACGGTCGGAATTTCCGACAACAAGGTCCTATCACACATTTTCCGTCGGAAAATCCGACCGTGTGTACGGGGCATTAGAGTTATGGAGCACATAGCAAATATAAACAAAAGAGCAACTAATCATAGTGTCCCTAAACACTACCTTCGATATCATAATAAAGGCCCTAAAGGCACTCCATTCCTTATAGAAAAATATATATCTCCAAGGAGGGGGGGGTCCTAGCATAAGGGATGTATCACGGTTAGAAACGGTTAGAAACGGTTAGAAACTTAGAAACAGACACCAAATGGACATGGCCGTAAGTCAATATGTTTTTTAAACAGGTCTGTCTAATTATCATTGATTACTGTGTGTATAATATTGCGCAATGCATGGATTCAGACTCATACCCCAGTTGAAGTCTTTTTGGATGAAACGCGTTGAGTTTGACGAGTCCTTTCCATGCCATTGCACCCCTTGAAGTCCTTATGCTTTTTTGATCACAAAGGGGATATTTTATTGATGCACAATACCCCACTGTTTATGTAAGCTTTCTACTTTTAATAAACCCGTAATCAAATTGTTTTACACTATGTGGAGGCTTTTTTGTTTTTTTATGGATGCCGTAATTGGTGATTACTATCCTGACCCTTATCACTATATGCTTGGTTGATGTTTCTATAAGTGGTTCTGCTGCGAAGGAGGAATTACACTGCTTTCACCTTTGGATACCATCCCTGGGACCGTCATCTTGATTTTTGATACCATACGCTTGATTGATACTGCCTTCTGGTAAGCGCATTTATTCTTCTCTCCTGGGTGGTGGATGCACACATTGTGGTGACTCCTTTAGACCTACACCCCTGTATATATTCCCACAAACAGATGTGAATGAATTGGTGTTTTGAATCACTAACGGAACTATACAATAATGTTCATTTCTTGCACAGTGCACTTTATTTATGTTAATAATTAGTTAACAATGTTTTGGTCATTTGGTTGTACATGGCAGTTATTATCCACACTGTACACTATAGCATGTTGATATGTCAATATTCAATATTTAAATTTTAGCGCTGCACTTTTTTACTTTATTTGATCATTTATATACATTGAAGATATGGGCTCTTTTTGCAGGTTTTTCTATTAAGTTGAACATTAAGTCAATCTATGGTATGTGATTTTAATTTTGTATAAACAAATCTTTTATGGAATTCATGTTTTAGCTTTATATATTTTTGGTTGTTATATTAGGAATTAGGTCTGTAAAAGTCTAGAGGACAGGTTTTATTTTTCATGTTTATAGTTGAGTTACATAGTGGTAAGGTTGAATAAAGAGAACCGTCCTCATTATCACACTGCCCCTCTTTAGAAAGTCACATGGAAGGGATTACAAGTTGCTTTTCAACATGACCAACTTCTGCTATCTCTGTTTGGTTACTTTCATTCTTCTGCTGTATGATGAAATCTAATTGCTGGAGAATGAAGCTCCAATTGGGTCACTTCCCATTCTACCCAGCAACACAGTTTACCCAGGTGAGTGGATAATGGACACAGGGAAGACATTGGCTGTAGTGATGACATTTACTGTAGCTTTCTGTAGTCAATGCAGAACCTTGTCACTTGGTCCTTTTTGTCGACCAGGATAACTGGTGACATCCAAGCACTGTGGGGCTTTTATTTGACCCCTAACTGCAGTATTGCCTCAATCTCTTTTTTCATATCTGCCTGCAACTACCCTAAATTGGTTGGGTATACTGAGTTGTCTTTTAACCATTTCTGCTTCCAAAAAAGGCTGCCTAAAAGGGGTTATGGGTACCATACTCCTGCTCTGCAACCGGAGACTGCACCTCATTAGCGCTTCAAGCACTAAGAAGGACAACTAAAACTGGCAATATATTGTCATCAGATTCAACAAGTACATTGTCTACATGCAAACTGTCTTCCCTAGGGAAACTTTGTACATCCACCCCACTTCCCTCCTTCTCTGTCCATGGCTAGGTTGCCCAGATATTGCACCCACATCTTTACTTCACTTGGTGACCCTTAATCAGAAGGCACATAGCATGAGACCAGAGATCTGGTCCTAGCAACACTGATGTGGGAACATAATTTAAAGCTCAGCTCAAGGTGAATGAGTGTGACTTCTTCACTTGTCTTGTAAGCCAGTTGACAGTTCAGTTGCCTGCGATGACAGGCTGTAGGTTTGTATTATTGTTCCTCACTTTTTCACTGATGCTTCCACAGAGGAAGCAGTGCTGGCTGGTAGGGGCAGCTAGCTTCTTCTACTTGAGACAGATATTTCTGAGGTGTCTGAACTTCCTACAAGTGTAATATCTGCAGATATCAGCTGATGTTGGCTTGCAACAAGTGCTCCAGGCGCTGGCCACTGGTAGGCTTTGCTTATAGATGTAGCAGTGGTTGCCATCGGTGATTCTCCTTTGCAACCCCTAGAGAAAGCTCTACAGTTGTCAGTTACCTGAGTGTTGATATAAATATCAAAAAAAATAAAAAGTTGGGATGCTATGTAAAATCAACATAAAAACAGAATGCAATGATTGACAAATCTCACAAACCCATACTGTAATCACATTTGAAAATAGAAAACATATCAAATATTTAAAATGAGAATATGTACCATTTTAAGGAAAAAAAATAAGGTATATTTGAAATTAATAGCAGCAACACATTTTAAAAAGTTGGTACAGGGCGAGGTATACCACGGTGTAGAATACCCTCTTTTTTTAACAAACGTCTGGGAACTATGGAGACCAATAGAGGAATGTTGTTCCATTCTTGCCTGATATAGCATTCTAACTGCTCAAAAGTACTGGGTCTTCTTTTAGTAATTTTTGTTTCAAATATTTTCAGTTGGTGAAAGGTCTGGAATGCAGGCAGGCCAGTTAAGTACTCAGACTCTTCCACTTTGCAACAGACCATTTTGATAAAGCTTTACTTTGCATTTTTGGATGGCATGTCGAACTGTGTTCACAGGGGCATCCAATATTGAATCCAATATCGCATTTTGGCCTTGTCTCTTACGCGCAGGGATTTCTCCAGATTCTCAGAATCTTTTGATGATATATTTAAAATCTTTGCAATTTTATGTTGAGCAACATTATTTTAGAATGACTTTCTAAGATGCTCTTTTTATACCCAATAATGTTATTGACCTGTTGCCAATTAACCTAATTGTTGCATAATGTTCTTCCAGCTGTTCCTTGTTAGTACCACTAACTTTTTTGAGATATGTTGCTTCTATCAATTTTAAAATTATCTTCTTATTTTTTTCTTAAAGGCTAAGTTTACTTTTGATAAAAAAATAATAAATGCACATATTTTTTCATGTGAAAAAATGCATTTATTAATTTTTACTTTGCAGCCTGTAACTCATTGCACCTCTAATCAGCAGATGAGATACCTGGATCCTGCAGACTCTCAGTACACTGTGTGCCATACCTCTGATACAGGCAGACAGTTACTGAATGGCTGGAGGAATCAATGGACTATGTGAGTGCCCACCAGCGCCCCCACAGTTCATTGAGAACTTTAAGCCATCAGCCACAAAGGTCGATGGTACTTCTAGTTCATTCATTCATACAACTTTGTGAATGAATGATGCAGCCATGTGGGCAGAGCCCCGCATGGATGCACTGTTTTCAAATAGCTTTCATGGGGGGGGAGCGGGAGGAGAGGAGGCAGAAGCTGGAACGTGTTCCATGTTCCAACCTAAATATGGGTAGAACATGCAACATGTTCCAAAAAGTAAACGTATTCTTTAAAATGGTTCATTTTCTCAGTTTAAGCATCTATGTTTTCTAGTTTCTATTGTGAATGAAATATGGGTTTGAAATTTGCAAATCATTGCATTCTGTTTTTATGTAGATTTTGCACAGCATCCCGACTTTTTTGGAATTGGGGTTGTATTAATTTTGCTACCACACTGACAGACTCAGGCTTGTGCTCCAACAAAAACTGTTAATGTGGGACAGAGGTGTAGGAAAGAATTCAGAATTTACAGGTCCTCTAGTAACTCACAGGAATCTTCTTTCAGTTCTTTAGTCCACTGTCGTAATGTGGGAAGTAGGTTGCTTATCACATCTGTGTAAGTATCTCCATTTCCTTTCAGAGGGGACTGAATTTATTGCAGTATACTTTGGGGTGTCAGCTGATACTTCATAATTATAGCATCCCCTAGGGCCCAATAATGGACATCCATCCAATTCCACATAGGCCTCCAAGACTTTACCTCTCAGCTCTGGAGTGGTACTGATGACATGTTTTTCAAAGTATACTAAATAAGTATGTCATGGTCCTTCTCAATGAATGGAAATTTGGCTGCATGGTTCACAATCAAAGTTGCTTCCCTGCACTCAAGGTAACTGAGGGTCTGATTCTCCCACTGTTGCTCGCTGGAGCCTACTCATCTCCAGTTCATGCTGATGGACAGCTTCTCTCTGTGCAGTCTCCCCTTAAGCCTTTCACTAGAAAAACTGCAGGTAGGCCATAGAATCTGTAGCAAGTATCGGTTGAAGTGCTTCCTGCACCTGATGAGATTCAATGTTGGGTACTGCGTTGGACCGCCTAGCATCCCGCTTGGGTGCTTCTTCCAAGATACAGCTTCAACCACTCCGGGACCAGGAACCAGGTATTATAGTTGAGCATTTCACCCAACAGCTAGATGACACTAGCTTAGGTGCAAACTGGAACTGACTTTTTTGTAAATGCACACAGAATATATACCACACAAAATCAGGTGAAAACGTGATCAAATTATCCTAAACAATGCAAATTGTAAACATTAATGTCAGTACATCTAATGAACAGTTAAAATAAACAAACAGTAAGCTAATTAAACAGTAAGCTAATTAAAATCTAAAAATGCAAAGACTAATGCGCAAAAACCACAACCTCCTATATAAAATAAATACCTAAACAAAAATAGTATATTGTGGTACCAGATAGAAAGCAGCCAGCATAAATGGGTGCACTCAACACCCCAGAACATGGATACTATAACAGAATAATATGTGGCGCTACTCTATCCTCCCGTACCAGACTACAGAGAAACGAGATAGGCACTAATAGGTCAATCAACATCCAGGTGAACCTCCTATTACAAGTACCAGGTGTGTGGCAATAAGTCTTAGCCACTAAACCAATATTCCTAATGAATAGCCTGCATGTCAAATAGATCAATAAATGAAAGGACTAGTGCAAAACTGCAATCCCTGGTGCAATGACCAAGCTCCACAATGTAATAAATAGTCAAAAAAATCTTAATAAATAACCTGCATATCAAAATAAATGCATAAATAAATAAATAAAGTGACTTGTGCAAAAGTGCAGTCCCTGGTGCAATGACCAACCTCACAATGTAATTAGTTTTCAAAGTGGCATACTAATGACTGTAAAAGTGCAAATAGTGCATACATGTGCAAAAAATATTAATATTAATAATAAATACTAAGTGCTATAATATATGACGTGTGGCCTCATCTTCTCTAAAGTATAACGACTAAACCAGTGTGCAAAAATATCCTGAATAATATGCAACTACGGATGCCAAAAAAAATGCTCCACAGCAGCAGCAGCAGCAGCATTCGCCTTCCCTGCAGGGTGACCGTAGATCTGGCTCACCGCTTCACCTCCCGCCACTCACAGTAGTCCCAGGGCAATAGTTAGAAAAAAAGGAATAGCTCCCATTGTGTAGTAATTAAAATTCAAGTTTATTGTAGCAAATGTAGTAACTTACATTAAAAATCACCCTTTGATAAAGTCACGTGGTGTGACGCAACGCGTCAGGGTAGGAGGAGCCAGGTGCCGACGCTTCTCGGGGACGGCCGAACCCGGAAGCTTTACATTTTTCTCACTGCTCGTTGTGATTTTTAATGTAAGTTACTACATTTGCTACAATAAAGGTGAAGCGGAGAGCCAGATCTACGGTCACCCCGCAGGGAAGGCGAATGCTGATGCTGCTGCTGCAGGAAACACATCCCCTGGATAATAGCACTATCCATCTGCTTGACTCGGCCCATTGGGGGCCACTACTGGAGGTGAGAGGCTGGGGGGAAAAAAATCGGTGTGTGCACCAGAAGCAAAGAACAGCACAAGTCACTGTTATCTGCACGTCTTTAAAAGACTCTTTTGGAACACTTGAAGTCACAGATTGCATGATATTGGTGTGGATTGCATTGCACCATTGTCACATTTTTGGACTACACTATAATAATTTTTTATTTTTCCTATTTTGTTTGTGGTCTGTTTGCATCTCACACTTAAGGGATGCGTGTGTAATAATAATATTTATTGCACTTATGTCACTATTTTGTTCATTCTATATATACTTTTATTGTTGCGGAGCATTTTTTTGGCATCCGTAGTTGCATATTATTCAGGATATTTTTGCACACTGGTTTAGTCGTTATACTTTAGAGAAGACGAGGCCACACGTCATATATTATAGCACTTAGTATTTATTATTAATATTAATATTTTTTGCACATGTATGCACTATTTGCACTTTTACAATTTTTTGATTGTATTTTAGAGTCATTAGTATGCCACTTTGATTACTGATTACATTGTGAGGTTGGTCATTGCACCAGGGACTGCACTTTTGCACAAGTCACTTTATTTATTTATTTATGCATTTATTTTGATATGCAGGTTATTTATTAAGATTTTTTTGATTATTTATTACATTGTGGAGCTTGGTCATTGCACCAGGGATTGCACTTTTGCACTAGTCGTTTCATTTATTGATCTATTTGACATGCAGGCTATTCATTAGGAATATTGGTTTAGTGGCTAAGACTTATTGCCACACACCTGGTACTTGTAATAGGAGGTTCACCTGGATGTTGATTGACCTATTAGTGCCTCGTTTCTCTGTAGTCTGGTACGGGAGGATAGAGTAGCGCCACATATTATTCTGTTTTACTAATTAAAATCTAGTCTCCTAGACAAGCCCAGGTGTCAGTTCCCACCCAGACAGCACCAGTATTCAAGAAGACCCAGGGCTGTCCAAATCTCATTAACCATTTTTTTTTTCACATATATCTTCTCACTGAGTTTCAAATTGGCAGAGACCATCATGACTTCCTTGACTGTTAAATGTGGTAATGTCATCTTGCATTATATAACAGGACATCTTCCTGAATTTTTGTAGCTCCCTCAAATGCCAGGGCCCATAGTCAGTAGGTAAGAGGCTACCCTGCAGTCCCCTCCAAAAGCCCCTGTCCCAGTTGGGTCTGTTACAGGTTCAAACAGCCTGACATGCAAAATCTGACGTTGCATTCCTTGATACAATAGGTTTAGTCCGTGTACCCCACCTGGCTAAGCTGTACCAGATCCACTTGTACCCAAGATGGACAGAACTCTTTCTGTTGCAGGTTCTTCCAGTATCTATTTTACCTGGATATTTGCCTCATGTAAGCAGGTGCTTACAAAATACTGGGAACATATTTCTGGTGTTGTATTAACAGCATTGTGTAGATTTGCAGATAACTCTTTCCTATCCTGAAATAACTATGTCTCAGATCTTTCCCAGGTCTTTTCATGTCCTGCACCTGTTGTGGACCTGTAAATACAAAGGAAGGGCTTAGGGTCAAGAGCTTCTTCCACATGGTAATACAGAGAAAGGACCATGTAGTCCCTCTATCTGGGTCACTCTGCTGGGATTCTCCCTGAAACTAGGAATCTACCACTACTGGACTTCAACTAAATGTACTTTTCTCTTGGGCAAGGTATGAACCTGGCAGCCTGCATTAGATAGTTAGGGTCGGACTCTGCTTCATGTATGTTGTGTTGTTGAACTGTGTTACTGAATGCTCAGTAAAGTTTCATAAACTGTTCCACGCCTGGTCTGAAGTCTGTTCAAAGGTGTGCATGAAGGTACATGTATCGAAAGAACAGGGCCTTTAATATGCACATGAGGATGAGGAGGGGAAACTAGACAGCCATCAAGAACGGGTTAGCCATACAGAGGAGTTGGCGTAAAGTCATGTCTAACATGCAGTTGCTATGGGTAACCAGGACTGGTGGGAATGCTATAGCATTCAGCCAACGGTAGAGTGGGACCGGGCATGGATGACAGGTCCTCTGGTAGTGAGGGTGTTGGTGCCTCGACTCCCTCCCTAGCAGTTGGTGCCCCCTACAGCATCCGGGACCAAACCGTAGCACAGAGAGCCCATGGACATAGTCGCAGCTATGGGAAAATGAAGGAGTTTATAGTGCACACCTAGAGATTTGCGCACAGTGCACGGTGGGATCTCTAATCTGCCACTGGGAGTGAGGTGGAAAGGGTAGTTGGGCTGGTGGAGTGGAACATAGGCTCCATAGTGTCCCCCTCAAAATGCTGCATTCATTAAGATAAGATGTACAGTGTCACAGGGGAAGAGAGTCTCACAGTAAAGAGACTCAGGTTTATTGTGTAAGGTTTAATGTGTAAGGTGAATGGCTCACTTCTAAGTATGGAGTGCCACTTAAATGCTAATTCTCGCATGACCGCGGCCCTGCCTGGTTCCAGGCATTAGTGAGTGCGTTCACAAAGAGTCCCCATCTACAGGGCGAGTAGGCCCCACCCACAACCATGTCCTGGATCATGTCCACTTTTGCTTTGCTATGTGTTTCAATCTTCATTGCTTGGCACACATTTATTAGATCATACTGACTTATCCTATTGTATCCTGCTGGCCCAGACATGATTACAAAATAAAAAATAGAAATCAATCCAGTCCTTTAGGGCAAAGCTAGTTACTTAACTCATGCATTATTGCTCCATGTGGAAATGTCCCACCACGCTGCCAACAGCCTCACCATGTACATGTATTTTCCAGCTTGTTGGACAACAATCTAAACAAACAGAGTGGGCATCACTAGGGAAGATCAACTTTACAGGTAACCCTTATGCCGCGTACACACGGTCGGACTTTTCGTCTACAAAAGTCCAACGGACGCTGACGGACTAAAGCTGGCTGGTAATCCGATCGTGTGTGGGCTTCTCCGGACTTTCAACGGACTTTTTTAGCCTCAAATCCGACGGACTTTAGATTTGAAGCATGCTTCAAATCTTTACGTCGTAAGTACGACGGACCCCGAAGTCCGCTCGTCTGTATGCTAGTCCGACGGACAAAAAAACGACGCATGCTCATAAGCAAAAACTAAACGGAAGCACTCGGTCTAGTAAAACTAGTGTTCGTATTGTAGGTAGCACATTCATCACGCTGCAAAATCTGTGATCGTTGAATGCAGCGCATTTTATTTCTTCTTTACGAAGGCTCTATAAAGAACGAAGGTGTTTTGCTGTTCATAATCAGAGTTCTCCCAAACTGATTTCTGGATTCTTTTTCTCTTTGATCTCATGAATGATATAGTATGCATTTTAAAAACAATGTTTCCATACTAATAATACTTTTTCCCCTTTTTTTTTTTTAGGTTTGTAAAGTTACCACAAAGAACCCATTATTCTGTTTTTTTTTTTTTATAGTGATTATTTTTTAGTTTTTAGATAAAGTTAACCCAAAGCACCGTTTTTGGTTACGTAAATTTTTGGATTTTCAAGACTTACCACTTGAACATTATTAACATTAGTAATGTATTTTTGGTGTGTTTTTTTTCTAACTCAATGAGATTGTTGTCCCTTGTTAATTTAACATTGTGTGTAAAATCAATGATTTCAAAGAAAAAACATAAAAAGTCTTTTGCTAAACTCAAAAAATGATCCATTTATTCATGGTCAAAATAAAATAAAGAGGAAGTCAACGCTGGAAAAAGTCGGTGTACCAGAAAATTGGGATCTTGCGGAGTCCATATAAGAGGGAGCACAATCTGGTCCAAGAATCCCAGAGATCAACAGCACCAGCAGATGATCTAGATGTCCCCAGACTGTGGTCCTACAACAGCCTGCGTCTTCTGTCAGACCAGACTGAACCCAGGTCATCATTTTCTTCTCTTCCCTGCAGCCTTTCCTCCACGCTGCCCTGCAGCCTTCCCTGTAGCCTTCTTTTGAGGCTGTGGCTCTGGTGTTTCAGTTGTGGCAGGAGGAGGAGGAGGAGGAGGAGGAGGAGGAGGGGGGGCTGCCTCATGTAGTTGGGTGTTTTGTGTTAGCGTGCCCTGCAGCCCCTTATGGATTGTTTCCCCAAATAGGCGCTCACAAATGAGGCGCTGCTCCCTATTCATCTGAAGAAGCCTGCTGGCTAAGTAGCAGCCATAGGATTCTTCCGCTTCGGGGGGGCTCCTTAAAAAACGGGTGGCCTCTTGCATGAGGCGCAGGGATGCGTCCTGTGTGACCATCCCCTTCCTGGCCCTTTTTTTGGGAAGGTGGAGGGGAGGCACTTGGGATTCGGTCAGGCTCCTACTGGGCCCAGCCACCTCACTTGGCCCAGCCACCTCACTTGGCCCAGCCACCTCACTGGGAGCAGCCACCTCACTGGGAGCAGCCACCTCCTGCCTGACACTG